>NC_065901.1:7878787-8181818 GCF_905147045.1 Nymphalis io | reverse complement strand
GAGCTATAAGTAAAATCACATTCAAGGCACTAATATCGTTTCGGTTTGATATGAATTTTCGGATAAATGAACAAAGTCCGCAGCGCGCTGACTGCGGGCGTGCGACTCGCGGCGCTGCGGTAGACAAACTGTTTTGATAGAGTTGAGTATATATTTCTGCGTACGTAACACAGCAAGCCCCAAGGTGAGTAGGAGTTCTATACAGACGTATACCTCTTTTTCTTAAGTTTCCTTCCTTTTTTCTGTTATTATGTTTCACTGTTTCTCATGCCAGACGTATTCCGAAAATTTATTTTAAAACTACTTTACCAATTATGTAATAAAATGTAGCGTAGTAATGTTATTGTAAAATATCTTTTGGATTTTTTCACTTGCGGTAGCTTTATATAAAACTAACAGTACATAATTGTATGCTATATCATATATATATATATATATATATATGTATATATATATAAATACTTGTTTAAATATATATATTCATTGTAAATAAATAATAGCAACATACATACTATAAAATTTCCATATTTTTATCATTGAAAAATAAATAAGGAAAATTCTTCAAACAAACTGAATTAACACAAAATTTATATTAAGTACCTTTAACGTTTATTATAACGTCGGTTATTATTTATGATTTAGTAATTAATTAAGTTTAGTAATAATATATATATTCCTTATAAAATAAAATCTTATGTCTTCAATTTCAATTAAACCCAATGATAAGATCACATAAATGATAGATTTGTATCCTGCAAATAGTAAAACTAAACAAACCAACAACTTAAGTTAGCTACAAGCGGAAATCAAACATACGTATCGACGATGACAGTTTGCCGAGTGCAAGTCGCGTACATACGTACTACGAGTACGCGGAATGTATGACTCTTGCGCAAATTGTACACCGACACAAAGTAACAAGTCATAACAGACAATACAGATGAATTAAATATTACTACAACAATTTAAACTACTGCAATTAAGTAAGGAATTATTAAAAAAATATCAGTTCCTTCCAGTTTAAATGTTCCAAATCAGTTGCAAATATGAATATTAATAATCGTTAGTTGATTAATCAGACCAACTTTTATTTGGTTATATTTTTGCCGGACTGAAAACTCATTTCATACAGTCATTCGACACAATTTTACGCCACGAGAGGTTTAAATATAATCACGCAAAAATATTCATTAATATTCATTAATTTTTCCTACAACATAAAATATGACTTTATATTTTAAAAAGTTTTTGTTTGCTTAACATTATTCACTTAATTTAAATTAATATTTAATTAATTGCATCTAATATTTACAATTATTTTTGTTTTGAGCCTTGTACTATTTTTCTATTGACTACTCGGCATAGTGGGTAATTTTCGCACAGCTTATGTTCACCCGAATAAAACGGTCAAAGTGCCTTGTAAACGATTAACGCCATCTGGTAGTTTTTGTTTTATGATTTTTATGGCGATACTTAAAATATTTGGAAAATATTCTGAAATAGCATTAGTTATAAATCTAAATCGAGAGCCGAGATGGCCTAGTGGTAATAACGCGTGAATCTTAACCGATGATCTTGGGTTCAAACCCGGGCAAGCACCACTGAATTTTCATGTGCTTAATATGTGATTATAATTCATCTCGTACTTTACGGTGAAGGAAAACATCATGAGGAAACCTGCATGTGTCTGAAATTCTGCCGCACGTGTATTCCACCAACCCGCACTGGAGCAGCGTGGTGGAATAAACCTTCTCCTCAAAAAAAAAAGGGAGAGGGACCTTTAGCCCAGCAGTGGGATATTCATAGGCTGTTACGGTACGGTATAAATCTAAAATTGGTTATCACTGACCAATTACTAAAAACCGAATAACTCAGCGGAGTACTCGGTTTTGCGAAAATATAAAATATAACTATGGGCCTAGACAAAGTCGATATCGTTTATAGAATTACTTGAAGTATTATATTGTAATAATTTAAACGAAAGCGATATTCGAAATGGCTTCGACAATAATTGTCGAATGCACTTTGTCGAGTAAGGTTCGATTGCGCGATATAACGAGCACTTGGTACATAACTAACAATATTATTATTTAATACAACAATCATTTGCGATTTAATTAAAAATAGAAAATTATACGATTATCATAACAAGGCAAGGCTTAATAAATCGTTTTTTTATTATTTTAACCTTAATAATTGAACAAGATAATGCTTGGTTCTAACGGAAAGCCTTACGTCATCAACATATTTAACATTGTTTAATGCTTAGTTAGATGGTTCAACAGCTCATACGTGCCAAGTATAGCTTCGAATGTGTACTTGAAACCAATGATTATATTTTCCTTTAAACTATTTTATCTTTCTGAACTAGTAGGTAATCGTATTCAAAATATTCTTATAAAAGTAGGTATAATTGATTTCAAATTATGTTATATTATTCTAATTTTAAATTAAAAAATAAAAACACAGTTTATAGGCTTAAATAAATGGAGATTACAAACTGATTTTGTTTTATTATACTTTTGTAACGTAAAATTAAAGGGACAGAAGCTTTATTCTAATACTGACAAACTTAGCCAGCTTTGTAACAGGTATTGGTCAAACTTGTTTCTAATCTCTGCGTCACTCAAACAAAATATTCACTAACTAACCCACTTAGACTTGCTGGTGTTTAAATTAAAGAACACATGTGGTAAAAACAACCATCTCACCCTACATATCAATTTGTGTTAAATTCAAAGTCCAAAGGCATTTTTTACTGTGTTAGGTTATGGGTCGAAACTTATAATTTTAATAGATGAGCGTTTCAATGAAATCTTATAATATTAATTTGTAATCAAATAAATTTATTTCGTGTAATCGGCTGTAACAACGATTTGACTTATTTCTTTTTATTTGAATATGGGTTTTTTATAAATTTATCTACATATGTGTATTTCCTGAAAAAACGCAATGTTTCATTACAAAAAATGTAACTAATATTATTTGAGCCAAGCGAATCTCGGTCGCCTAGGCACAAGGTTTTATTCCTAAAAATCTCTTGACAAGAAGATTCGCTATTTTATATTCCTAGTTTAAGATTCGCCAGAAAATATTCTAATTCAGTTACAAAACTTATTTAAATTATAATTTTTTTGCAACATCGTAGAGTCAATACCAAACCAAATAGTCATTTTTCCGTGTAATCGAATAAAAATATATTGGATTCCTTTATAATAATAGTATGATAATAAATAAAGCAATTGTAACCTGTGGAAAGGCAAATTCTTATTATATATATATTTTAGGAGTTTATTCCACCACGATACTCCAGTGCCAATCGGTGGCGAACATATGGCGAAAGAAAATACTCGTTAATCTAAATCTCCACAGCATTAAAATAAAAACTAAGCGAACAACCTCTACTCCTTTGAGAGCTGTCGTTTTGGTGTAATGAAGTACTTAACAAACTCTGTAAGATGATAACTTTTTACACGAAAAATGTTTATGAAAATCGACAAAGTAAATATTTCGCTAGCTCATCTTCCCGACTCAGTTTGAAATTCACACAGGTCACAATTTATTATAAACAACGCGATGGCCATGACTTCATTCCCGGGCCGTATGCCCCGAACAACAATCTGAGCATTTTTAGATGATTAACAGTTTTACGATGTATGCGTATCGTATACGTAGCGACGTTCAATTGAAGCTCACATTACAAAATTTGTCCTTTTGCCAAAAACCCACGACAACGAATGTACGCGATTTTTATATATACCCATGGATGACTCATTATCATTTTTTACATGATCTTTATTATATACTTATATAATGATATAGCTGCGTAAGCTGGCAAGAGTTGAAATAAAAAGTTTTTTAAAAACTTATATAGTTTTTATTATTGGATAACATTGTCAACTTGAATATTAAAGTATAATGATGATTCACAACTAAAGCTGAGTATACACGAAAGGAAAATGGGTAACTTTTTTTGTTGTCAACAATAAGTATTAGTCACAAAAGATTCTGTAAGTGCCTTAAACTAGGAACAAAAATTAAAACAACGTTTTGAAATAAGTTCTCTAGTACAGATTATCTACATCTACACCGTAGATTTTTTACAATGTTCTAAAACATATTTATTCATAATAGACATACTTAACACTGCGATCACGAAAACGAATGCAATAAACTATCAAGTACTTACTCTACGCGAACATAGTCACCAGTTAAAGGACAAATTCACTCTGATCCATCTTTATTGTCGACCTCCGACGTGATTTGAATATAAAGAGGTTTAATGAAAACCTAACTATTTATAATCGTTATATAAAATTATTAAAAGTATAATTGGATTAATGTTATTCAAATAAGGTAATTTGTAACTAATGACGGAAATTACTTAATTTAAACCAGTTATTTTTTGTTTACTATGCGTTGTAGTTACAATATTGTATCCCGCATCCCATTTATTTGGAGTCGGTGGACTGTGCCCTTTCTCTTTCATTAATCTCTATCTTAACAGTGTAACTATAGGTACAAGGGACATAACAATTTAGTTACCAAGGTTTGCGGCGCAACCACCACGGGAACAGTGGGGGGAAATATGGGGCTCGCCGGTGTCCAGGGCGCCGAGTGCGCCCCGTACATCGTATACCCACTAAAAAACCAGCGGTACCCTTTCCGTCTTAGCGAGGAGTGCCACGGGATCGCTTTCGCATGCTACCGTGACGCAGGGTCATAATCTCCTAATATAAGCATTCTCGTCGAAAAAATGTTTGTATAAATAAAAGCTCAAGAAACAAATGGTCATACGAATGACAAGGATTGTAGGCAGACTATAGTTTTTTCACATTAAAACATGCTCGTTCACAATTCTATACTGTTTATATTTGTAAGACCAAAGTATAATTTTTATTAAAAATAATCAATGGTATAATACGTATGTAGAAATCAGAAAAAGTATGACACACATTTTCGTTCTACTTTCAGCTACATTAGATGCGTATTCCTTGCTACTTGATTGTATAAGGCGCGGTACCGCTTCGACGATGCGGTCATTTCGACGATAATAGGGCTATACCGATAACAAAATCAGAGGAAAAACGGCACACTGATAGAGTAATGGGACTTGGTTGAGTCGTCTGTTTTAACAGCCCATCAGATTTCATGCCTGTCAATACATGACATGAAATTTATTTATGAATACCGCCCGTAGCCATTTATTCGTAGTTTTGGATCAATAGATACGACTGAATTCGAGCTGTCATGTTAATGTTCTTTGTCATTACCGCCGAAAACTCTTTCTTCATTTTTTGATTAACATAAAAAAAACTGACCATTTTTCTGTTTGTTAGTTTAACTTTTATAGTATTTACGTACTTGCTTTTACATTATAAATCAATTTAATTAACGATATATGCATATTGTATATTGTAATTTAGATTTTATATGATTGTTCGTGTCTACCATCATATTATTATCTTATTTTTCCTTCTCGAGTATATAGGTATAACATGTCCAAAAAATATCATGCCTTTTATACTTATTGTTAATTCTCTTATAATATTTATTTATTATAAGTATAGTCACACCTATATATATATGTATATATATATATATATATATATATTTAATTTATTTAGATTCACACAAAACTGTTAAAACGATTGACATAACATTTTCATAAAATAATAACTTATATACTTTCAAAATAAACATAGGGTGTATGTTCGTTTAATAAATCAACATCATATATAACATGATTTTTATTTTCAGTTATTGATAATGATATGGTTTGTATAAGTAAGTCAACATTACTACATTAATTTATAGAATTAGCTTGATTTAGGGTCTGCGTGGTATTAACCTGAACAGATACAAATACCAAAATAGTTTCAAGTCTATTCTGTATTTTTAAGTAATTGTTACAGTTTCGTATAGACCATTTGTCTATCATCAATTTTATTTATCTGATAAAAGTTAAGTTTCGTTTGAATTTGTTTGTGAATTTTATAACATACCTATAATATTCAAGCATTTACGTAGGTGCTATGACGATACCGTAGATAATTGTACCATTAATTTTAGTAGATATAAAATTTATACCTAGTGTTTCCTTAGCGATATGAGTATTTAATCGATGTATATATCATATAAACGCTATTACTTTTTAAGATGTTTGTCCAAATACGTATAAACCTATGTGATCATTTCGTGACCTTTAATAAATAAATAATTACTACATATTCTTTTCAAGTCTTTTTTTAAGTTCCTCGATTTGTAACGGTGTATACAAATTCAGTTATATCACTCGCTAAATCAACCTATTAACCTAAGTATGTATTTACAAAAGAAAAGTAGTATATGTAATATATCAGTTGTCTGGTTTCCATAGCACAAGCTCTGCTTAATTTGGAATCAGGTGGCCGTGTGTGAATAAAGTCCCAGGATATTATTATTATTATTATTCATTCTTTTGATGCCGGTCAAAAGAAGAGAAAATGGGAAATCAATATTTATTTTTTTATAATAAAATGTCAATCAAGTTTTTTGGAAGACGTAATCGCCATTTTTTCGAATCCATAATGAATACCATAGATCTTCAAGATCTCGATTCTAGCCAATAATATTGCATCAATTCAATGTCAAAGTTGTTTATTTGTGAAAACCCCACATACAATGTTTTATAATATCTGTAATCTGTATATATATTTTGTCTTCGATTACGTTTCCAATTTTATAATATACTTTATTCCATACATAACATGTAAAACAAATTTAAGAATATTATTTAAAAATGTGAATATTTAAATCGGTGACCGGTGACATAACGCCGTATGCGATAAAACTGACCTGATGTTGCTATGCAAGTAGATGAATGATCTGCGATGTCTTTGATCTGGCATATTGGGCCCATTGTGATTATCTTAGAATATAAGTTGACATAATTCTCTAACTTATTCTATTTCATGGCCGTAATTTTGTTTACTTAGACTGACATTATATATATCATTACATATCAACGTATTTTAATCATTTTTCTTAGTTTTAATTGAGTAGTACAATTAAAGCAATTTTCGTCAATATTTAATGTATCAATTAAAGTTTGAAATGTTAATAGTTTTGTTTAACACTTAATTATACGTACCAATAATAAAAAAGATTAAAATTGCCCAAAGAGAACTACGTATAAATAGCATGCTATTATACATGCAATCATGCAACATAGATGAAGCGATGTTTTCCAGCACACCCAAGAATTTAAAAATATTAAACAAATAAGAAGTAAACACATACAATCACGCAAAGTCCAAATTACAAGTATTCCTTTTATAATACATTTGTATATTAATTCAATGTATTATCATCAAAGTTTGTGTAATGCTGCAGAGCGCTATATATATGTATGCAAAGTAGCAGATAGATGTTGTCATGATGAGTTTGGCTTTCAAAGTCAACAGTATTACAGTTTTGCGCCATCAAATTCGTACTACATATTTCACACTGCATTAATTAAACGTAGAAAATCGCGTGACTAGATTTATATAAAATTGTTGTTTAAAGTGTTTTTAGAGTTATTAGCTACTTATTTCTGTTTAAATAAAACAATAATTACTTAAATAATATTGTAAATCAATGAACATAGATGGATTTGCCATTTAGCGGCAGTGAAATCGTTAAATCCAGAATAATGGCAAACATAAAAGAATTAGGTCGATCCTCAGCGGGTGCTTTGGGGGTAGATTTGGGCAACCCTGTCATGACAGAGATTAGGGTGGACTAGGGTGTGTCGGCACCGTGAAATGTCGCGCCATTTTACCGCACGATGACGTCACGGGCCACTCCTGACATTTCGACTAAAGCAACAAAAGCCCTACCTTCCCTCACTACTGATAACTGAAAAACCTTAATAACTTCAAGCTCTTTGCTTTATTTGCACACGATCGCGCACCACGGCGCTTTGGCCGTCCTATTTTACCTTGGCATTTACAAACCTTAGTAGTTCTGAAATTGTGTCGAAATATTTTGTCGAATACAAAGCAAAATCTTTGCAAGTGTATATTTTTACAGGTAATGCCCTCGTAGGAAAGAAAGTTATAATCAGGTGAAATGACCAATGGTCACAACATTTGGGCGTTGTCCCATAAATGTTAAATTGCCTAGTTTACATCAGCGTCTACGTCATTTTGTAGCGTAATTCGTTGATTATAACAAACTGCTTATGAGAAAAGTGTATATAATGTGAGTTTACGTCTGAAAATTATATTGAAATCGACTATATATTTAATTACTCACTAAAATCTAATATTGCCAAACATCGTATCGTACCCGAGAAAAGTCAAAGCGGATACGGGTTATGTGTAATACTTGCATAATATTAATGCTACTTACGCATTGCGTATTTACTTACGCAATAATACATATATAGCAGAAATATTATATAGCAGATGGGTTTTACTCAGTCACATGAACATATCTATATTATATAGAAAGCAATAAGGATTCTTTTTTTTTTTTTTTTTATAGAATAGGAAGGCGGACGAGCATATGGGCCACCTGATGGTAAGTGGTCACCAACGCTCTTAGACATTAGCATTGTAAGAAATGTCAACCATCGCTTACATATCCAATGCGCCACCAACCTTGGGAACTAAGATTTTATGTCCCTTGTGCCTGTAATTACACTGGCTCACTCACCCTTCAAACCGGAACACAACAATATCAAGTATTGCTGTTTTGCGGTAGAATATCTGATGAGTGGGTGGTACCTACCCAGACGAGCTTGCACAAAGCCCTACCACCAGTAAATTCAGAAACGTACGACTCGCAGACTGCTCGCGACTTTTTGTACTTTAGGCTAATATATTTAGGCTGTTTCCTAATTGTTTATACCATTTCATCAGAGCGTATATAATGAAGTCTATTATTTTATTTTTATAGATACACAATATGAAATTTAAACTTTTTAATACGATAAAACCGAACGATAACTCAAACCATATATTGGTAAATGCTAAATGAGTACCCACGATACAGGATTACCTGATGTAGTGTAGGTCGCCAACGATTAAAATTCAAAAATTTTGAAGTTTTTCTTTGTTTTTGTTTAATAAACATTTTTCATTTTCATTTTTTCACGATCCTCTTAATCATAAATATCGTATATCGACTAAATATGTTCTGTATTACTATACATCGTTTTTTTGTAACCATACAACAATAACAGTTATTTAAACTATAAATTAAAATTTACAATACCCATGTCATCGTAAAACACGTTTTATTTTCTAAGGACTTATAAAGATCGATCTTAGAACTTAATCGAAGATTCTGGGCTGAAACTTCAAAACCGGGAGGGTACCAATAAGTTTTCATAGGCTTAATTTGTATTTAAGATTCGTCTCGCGATGACAGGTGAAGGAAAACTTCCTAAGGAAACCTAAATGTGTTTAAATCCTGTAATTAGGTGCATCCACCAATTCGCATTAGAGGAGCAACGTAGAAAACGAGGGGCAGACCAGAAGACCGTAGAAATTAAGAATGTGTTTCTTCAACTTCTTACCTATATAACGATCCTTATAAACGTCCTGGTCACATAGACATTGTTTTATACAAATGAATGATACATAAGAACTTTTCAACTTTTTAAAGTGCTTCTTTGTTTTGATCTACAATCATTTTTTTTTTGTTACATTTTTATCATAATAATTGTAAAATTGCCGTTAAAAACAATATATTTTTAACAGGCTATTTTTAAATATGGTATCATTAAAAGTCCAAAATATGTACCTGTCAACATTACATGTGACATAAACTGACTTTATTACAAGTATTTTTAATTACAAGTCCTCTTTAAATTCTTTTCCGTTTTAAGTGCCCGAAATACTGATAGAAATTACCTCACGACATACTTAGTACAGTCGTCAGAAACTTTGTTTGGAAAATATTGGAATCTCTCAAAAATTAATATTGTATGTGTGCTAATATAATTTTTTTTTCGTGTGTGAAATAATAATGAAACTGAAAAAAAGCCGAGATGGCTCAGTAAATAGAATAAATTATCAAATACTGGTGGTAGGGCTTTGTGCAAGCTCGTCTGGGTAGATACCACCCACTCATCAGAAATTCTACAGCAAAACAGCAATACTTGATATTGTTGTGTTCCGGTTTGAAGGGTGAGTGAGCCAGTGTAATTACAGGCACAAAGGACATAAAATCTTAGTTCCCAAGGTTGGTGGCGCATTGGCTATGTAAGCGATGGTTGACATTTCTTACAAAGCCAATGTCTAAGGGCGTTTGGTGACCACTTACCATCAGGTGGCCCATATGCCCTACTTTATATATATAATATATATATATACCTTTGATAAAAAAACATGATTTAGATGAAACACAATACAATTACAATCAGAATAAAATGTTCTTTCATCTCAAAAATCGATAATTATTAATGTAATAATAATTCTTCGATTCCGCATGGTGGCATTGTATCGGTTTATTATATCGAATTGAACCACACAAAACTATTTTAGACTTAACATCAGAAATCAATCACTTCATGAAAACTACATCATGTATACGATAATATTCAATTCAAAATTTGTTTACAGGGTTTTGGTACCAAAAAACAATTAAATTTACAATAGGTGTGATTGCTATATTGCTTAAGAACATTAAATTAAATGGAGAAGAGGACAGATGTGATAAACATCTTAAAAGAAAGGTACTCTCAACTGACCGCTGTCTTTATTAACACAGTTTAATAACATTCATTAATCTTAATTCAACTACTACGAGCAGAATTAAAAAGCGCTTTAAAATAGCTTTATACTTGTACTGAGTACTAATGATGTTTGATAATTTGAACTCTTTTAACTATACCTACGTTTCTAATCACCGATAATAAGGAAAACGAGGGTAACGCGCGCTGCTCTAAGCAATAGCGATTGTGTTACCCTATGCTAATTGGAAGAATAACATAGGTTTAAATCATTCAGAACTATTTATGTTGAAATTTTAATAAGATTTATCTTCTTAGAGTTTATATAGAATTTTCCAACAGTATTATGTAAGGAGCTATCCGCGGTTCGTTAAATATTAGGTTTTTGGGTAGTCATGTCTACGTATTCCCTTTTTCTTACGACATATCGAAGAATTAGTTCCCGCAAATGCGTAAAATCAAAAAGTCAAAAATAATATCACAAAACATTAACATCGCTATTTAAAAAAAAAATGTTTATATAGTTATATGTTTACAGGTAAAGTTACGTTAGTTAGATAAAAATATTATCGAAATCGATTTTGGATCACTTGCCGATAACTTTATATGATAATATCATAAACATATGGGAAGAATAAACGTGGGGACTTCAGTAATATATACATAAATAGTACACACAGTAGATACGCCTTTATGTATGCACCTTTATATTTTTTTATTTCACTAATATAATCTTTATTTTTATTAGATCACTAATCTAATAAAAATTTATGTTTAGGTACTAAATAGGTACTAAATTACTGTATAAAAACAATTGCACTATACGGAGCCTTTGAGCGGAAATTAGAAATGGCCGGAAGATGGCCGGTCATGACAGGCCATTTTAAAATTTAATTTTATTGTTAAAAATTTAGTTACCAAATAGTTAAACAAAGGAACTGATTAGTACTAAATAGGTACTAAATGCTGGTAGTATTTTAAAGCTGATCTGTCACTTTGTACAGTCATTCTCAATCGCGCATAATTTCATAAGCGATTCAATTCATTCAAATATGTTGTAATATATCTTATATGGATATGGATTAATAATGCGTGATACTCGTATATAAATTTAACTTATCTTACGGTTTATTTTTCCCCGTTTTTTTTTTTAATATAAAAATGGTTACTAGTTCTGGGACTTGCTTAGTGTTTTTTTATATACTCAAATAAAATTTTGGAATGCATTCACATTGAATAAGTTACAAAATATTCTAAAATATCCAAAAATCAAAATATCTAAATCCGCATCAAAGTCAAACTACTTCTTGCAGTTACCAAGCAATTAGACGGACGCGAAAAGGTGTTTTTATAGTATTGAAATAACTGTAACATATGTAACATCTAAATTGTAGCAGGTTTTAACCAGGACAATTAAGTTTTATTTACTTAAGAGAGTTTCCTTCAGCGCGGGAAAACACGGTGGTGTCGCACGGCTTACCAACTGTAATCCTATATGTATATTCTCAAGTCGCATTTATTTTATTCATTGCTACATTCAACATTTGGCGAAAATAAGTTCAAGGTTCTATGATGACATTGGCTCCACAATCTTAGTAAATTATTCAACAATCTAATTGATTCACGCGTGAGAGTACTTGCACCTGTAACTTGGCTGATGTAATACCAAGTTAAAGTTCAACATAATACTATATACACAATGATTAATCATGATTAAGAATCCCACTAAAGATTTTCAATAGAATCGGGAAATAGTAAATTTACCTGTAATTACAAAAAGTAAAAAAAAATATAACTATAGTTTAATTTAAAATTTAGGAAATAAATAAAACATTTTTAGTCTCTAAGTTATAACTGCCATCATACTTTTTTAATTTTTTATTAAGGATATTCTAAGGCCTCCTCCCTTTTCAAGGAGATGGTTTTTGAAGTTTGTTCCACCACACTGCTCCAATGCGGGTTGGTGGACGTGTGGCAGAATTTCAGTGAAATTAGACAGATCAAGCACGAGATGAATTATAATCACAAATTAAGCACATGAAAATTCAGTGGTACTTCTCCGGGTGTGAACCCACGATCATCGGTTAAGGTTCACGCGCTCTTACCACTGGGCCATCTCGGCTTACTGTAAGGATACTCTCTACTAACACAGTTGCTTTTTTTACATTATAATAATACTAATATGACAATCTACGTCATTGTTATTAAATAAAGGCGACTATGATATACTATAATATGTAATGAAATAAAATTCTAAAGAATGTCTAACTTTCTAATTCAAATAGTCATAGGAATGGCAGCTCATATGATAAACAGAAAAAAAAAGTATTATTGTTTATACTTAAATTTGTATGTATACAAATATTTATAGGCATATCATTTAAAAAATACACATACAATAAATTACTCTAATTTTAGAATTAAAATATTGGAGGCTCTCTACTTGGTAATTTCAAAACATTATAAAACATACCGAGTAATCTATGTTATAAAAAAAAGTTAAGCTATCACAAAATTACTTTTGTTAAAATTAGGTATTTACGCACGACGACGACTCGATCGGGCTCTTGAGTTTACGACACATCTTTGTCTTTGTTTTTTTGTTTGTATAGTTGATAGTTTTCTATTATTTCGTTTATTGTTTTACTTTTTTCTCAAAAAATTGTTTATTCAGATAAGCAATTCAATAATTAGGGAAGGCTGGCAGACATCTCAAAAACATTTTAATGAATTTACTAATAATATTTTTTTATACCCCTCCAATTGAACATAAAGATTATGCTAGGATTTGTGACAAAAGCCCAAGATTCGAACCTGGGACTTTTGTGCGGCTCGTAAACCGTAGTGCTATTAGTTCTAATGTGGTTATTAGCTTTATATGTTTGCTTTTTGTATTTTTAAGAATGTTAGCTAAGTATTTTTATAATTAAAATTAATCATTTTGCTTGATTTTGCTCACATTTATTTATTAAAAAACATAATTATAGATCTTTTATAAATTGTCTACAATAGGTACAGTTCACACTATAGTTTGGCGTGGTGTGGCGTCCAAAAATTCGGCAAAGGTAGCACGGCTACCTCTAGAAGCGATCGCGCTGTGCTGAATTTGAACCCCCTACGCGTGTAATTTTGTAGCATTTTAAAAGTTGTTATTATATTTTTTTTAGAGGCTTTTAATTACATATTTCTTTTAAATAATTTAAAAAAAACTTTATGAAGTATCGTTAATTTTGGTATAATTTTTTCTTAATAATTATTATTTATTAAGGAGAAATTCACAAATATTTGGGAGCGTTTTTAATATTTTTTTGCGTTTGAATGTGCTTTCTTTTATAATTAATTAATACACATATTAAAACTTGCAGGCCGCTATGGACTAAATCATTATTTAAACTATAGTATTAAATTTTTTCCATTCAAATTGGCCAGTACTGTAATTCAATCTACGAACTCAAAAAAGTGCCTTCGCGCATTTTATGTAAAACTTTCTTAGGAATTTTGTCTTTTTATAACTAGCTAAACCCAAATTAAGAAAATTGAGGCCGCTATGATGTATACTAATAACTGTTCTTTATTTTTCAATATGTTCAGTCTTTTAGTTTCTCAGAATACGAATATTTAAGTTGACCGTTTAAAGAAAAAATGACGGTTGAAATGTAATAGCGCTTTAAAGAAAAGCATCTTTGAGGAAACTTTGTCAGTATACTTTATGACACATATGTCCACCATGGTGACGAGAAGCATGGTGCAAATCCAAATCCAGGTAGTGTGTCCAAATTCTTTTCTTTAACAGAAATATAGCAGGGCACTATAGTGGGATTAATTTATTAATTATATGGATGTATTTTTATAAAATATATTTTTTATACAACTAATTAATAAAAGTGTCTATAGTGCAGACACAAAACCAAGAATATATTATATAAAAAGTTATTGTAAATTAATAGAAAATATTCAATAAAAAAAAAAAACAGTAACAGCCTGTTAATGTCCCACTGCTGGGCTAAGGCCTCTTCTCCCTTTTGAGGAGAATATATAAATATATAAATATTCAATGCTATTAATTAATTACTTTTTAAAAAGTACACATCATGATGATGAGTATTGTATATTTTTTCATGGAAATTTACATCATTAATTGTTAATTACGCCTAGTATATTTGCATTTATGGTTATATAAAAATGACTAACATAACTAAAAGAACATGCTATGCCACATTCCTAGCTATGCCATGTCTTCTATGTCCTCTTATTTGTCTACCATTCATTATTTGCATGTATTTGAGGCTATCATAATTTTTATAACTATTACGACAATAATCTTCGTTGCCATTGTATGCAGAATTGGTAGGCAAAATTCCAAGACCCCTCTTTAATCAAACCCCACTATTTCATAACCAATATACCACTTGTTTGGTAAATTAAAAAATATATCTATGGCATATCATCATTGTAACAGTGCATGTCTAGCTTATAAGACCATATACTGGATCACATCATTTAATTAAAAAAAATTTTAGGTTTTTCTGCCGAGAAATTCTCAATGAAAGCCTCGCATGCATGTAAAGTTGCTGGTCCAGTGTCTGAACTCTTTCTATTTGTGTCAGATTTGTCTAATCGGAGTAAGTCAGATCAAAGAAATCACTTTATATAGAGAGTGCACTTGTATTTGCGTACACAATATCATCATATTATGCACAGATGGCTAATATCCCTTGAGAATGGGCCACAGAAGACATCTTCATCATTTTGTACTTATTTGGCCTAACTTAGTGGCTCTTTAATTTTTTTTTTTTATATGTCCGGGATGGCAAATGACTCTACTCCACCTGATGGTAAGTGATAGTAGAGTCCAAACGCGACGAGGGCCAGTACAGTCGGGAAGAATGTGCTGTACTAGCCATCACCGCCTTGCCGGCCCGCAAGATGCCTCTTCAAGCCTCGTTTGAAGGAACCCGGGTTGTAAGAGGAGGGGAACACATGAGCTGGTAAGGAATTCCATTTTTTGGTAGTACGACAAAGAAAGGAGTTGCCAAATTTCTTTGTGCGCGATGGAATTGATGTCACAGTTAGGCGGTGACATCGAGAACCAGCTCGCGTGGACTTAAGAAGGAAGGGGGAAGCAGGAATTAGAGAGAATAATTCCTCAGAGCACTCGCCGTGATACAGTCGATAGAAAACGCTCAGTACTGCTATCTCGCGACGCAATTGTAAAGGTTCAAGGGTGTTTGTGACCTTTACGTCGCCAATAATGCGTACTACTCTTTAGTTAACCACAGATTTCGCTGTATCTGTCATTAGTGATAGAAGAAATAGATACAGCATTGTTTATATAACTATGCAACATTTATAAGCAAGATTGTTAATAAATAAACATTAAATGAGATAGAAGCCATGGAATTATACTTTATTAAATTAATGTTAATTTTAAGTATTGATGAACATAGTTTAAACATATTGGATGTCAGTTTATTAGCACGATAATTAATATTTATTTGTATTAAATAAGATATAAATTTGCTTTAAAATACCTTATATTATTGAGCTGTATATAAAAACTTGATATAGTTACTCTTTGCAAAATTGCAAATGTAAAAATATGTAAGTTTTATGTCTAGAAAGAAATTTCAAATTCCCACTTTCTATAATAATTTGTTGTGAGAAAATATTCATTGGGCTACAATTAAAATTATTGTTTATACTTAAAAGTAGTGTTTACTTTTAAGACTACTGCCTGCCTTCTGCCTTGTCTTGTTTAAGAACAGCATATATTATACTGAACTACATATACTGAACAGATATACTTGGACATTTACTCATTGTCAATATCTTGTCTAGATATACTATACGTTTGTATAGGCAATAATTAATTATATTTTAAACTTTAAGCGATTATTATCTGAAAGTACAGTAAGTATTTTTTGAACAGATCTCTAAAAACCTAACACTTTTGTCTTTACAATATTAGTATATTACGTTCTTTATTTTCGTCATATATAACTTTTAAATAGATGTATGTGTATATTTATGTATTGTAATTTAGTTTTAGAACAGTATTTTCTTTTCTTACACATTTGGTAACAGTAATGTGATTCATATATGTAATTCATATATGGATAAACCTTGCATAGTTTGAGCAAGAAAACATGGCTTTTTTTATCCCAAACATTTTTTATCCCAACAACATGCATAATCATTCACTATACCAACTCTTTAAGCCAAAAAATGCTATATTTGTTAAGTTACAGAATTAACATAAATATCTAAGTTCTACTGACAATAATTAACAAGAAAGTCAGTAGTTACCCTTTTTCTCAAATGAAATAACAATGTCAACTAATCAGAACAATGAATCTTATTATTGCCATATCCATTGTTTTAGTAACATAAAATTAAATATCCAGTATAAAATTATCAAAACTTGGCTCTATAAGTAAACTTCGACTTCTCATATTTATACAATTAATGTAGTTTTTTTTATGAAAGAGGGAAACTGATGGAAAGTAACTACTACCGCCCATGGACATGTGCAACACCAGAGGGCTCACAGGTACATTAATGGCCTTTAAGGAATGAGAACGCTCTTTTCTCGACTTTTAGCAGATATATCTGTTGTTATGTGCATAAATACTATTATTGCAAACATATTGTAATACAACAGTAAATATTCATATTTACAAAAGAAAATAAAATATTCTGAAGGGAATCTCGACTTCCAAAATTATATTTATAATCTGTAACATAGATTATTATACACTGAAAACATTTTTAATATCTATAGAATTATCACAAGCTAATATGTCGTAAGACAAGACTATGAACATCAACCATAATAAGTAACAGTTAATAGTTTAACTTTTATAAGTGCAATTGCTGCAGACATGAGTTTACCTGTATAGAACAATTAATGGGGACTCTAGCAAATAGCAAGTCGCAATTCCTTCCTGAAAATACTATTGTATTGTTTACATTATGATTAAAATTTAAAAGAAAAGCTGTTGTAATATAGTTGTTAATAATAATAAAATATCTCAGTCTATAAATCCATCTAAAATTCTTAATTTTCGTTATAAGTATGTAATGTCTGGTCACTTGTAATATTAACTTGTATAGGACAGCTACAATACAAAATTAAAGCATATGCATATAGCCAAAAATAGAAGTTATTTCATAAATTAATGAGTGTTTATAAGCTTCAAATTCTAGCGAACACCCGGTTACAACAGGTTGGTGGCTATATTTTGGCGACCTAAAAATAGACATATTGTATCGTCATATTAAGATAAATGTAAACTTTCAACTGAAATGTGAAGTTTACAATATAATATGATTACGTATACCACATGTTGTGTACAGTGATTTTGTATATTTTTAAAAGTGAAAGTAGAGGCAAAAGTTGACACCTGTGTTTATTGAAAACAATTTAATTTTAGCTAGATAATTTTCTAATCAAAGATACATACTGTTTTGAATTTCACGCCATAAACACTATCACAATAGTTATATTTTCTTGTATGCAAATATTCTTATATTCACTTATAACGAACTTACAAATCCACAATCACAAATCCACAATTTGCACAAACTGACTGACAAAAAATGACAAGTGTGAAGTAAGCAAGCCATAGAGACTAGACTACACATATATTGTCTACTACTAACTGCCACGTTCAGAAACATTTAACGGTAACCTACCTACTAAACGCATTAAACACGTAAACGTTTAATTTTAATTAGCTTGTATATCCTGAATTAATTAACATAGCGGGAGCACCCGTGGGCATTGTTATTACCTTTTTTTCAGGGTTTTTTGCCCAATTGCAAAAAAAAATTTAAAATAAATAAATTAAACAAACCTAAACAAAATATATATTAATAGAAGCTAATAACATAAGCAAAGTGCATATAACATTTATATACTACTTCTATATTTCAAAGAGAATAGAATCACTTATACCTCGAGTCACGACTGTCACAACTTACAAATGTCACACTTCCCTATTCTTCCTAAGTTTAATTAATCTGTGGGAGTTTGGTGTCAATTAATTTCCCGAGACATACCTTTAGGCTATAACATATAGTTTTTTACGTTTACTTATTCAACTTATTATATATCTGCATTTTTACACTTCTTGTAATGAAGCTGAACTTGTATAAAAATACTTAAGCGTTGATTATGAATAATAACTGAAAAGCAAATCTTCATTTTGCTTTTATTTTTGGCATAAAGGTTTAGTATTTTTATACTTTATAATGAATATTTCAATAGAAAAGAAAAGATCAGATTGTGCAGCACTACCAAAAGGTTGGCAAAGAGAAGAAGTTATAAGAAAAACTGGGCTTTCAGCAGGAAAAGTCGATGTATACTACTATAGGTAATTTGTGTTTTTTTAATAACATAAAGAACACTAACACGAGATTTGTAATAACTATATCCTATAATAAACAATAAATCTTAAGTGATGCTAAGCAATAGTTATAACCATTTTAAGTTTATATTTTTTTAACAATGCATACTATATTTTAAAATACATTAGTCTGTTAATTAAAAACTGATACTTTTGATATAAAACTGATTTATTATTCATGTTATGTTATAAATGTAGTTCATTATCATTTAATAATTGACTGGTTCACAAAGGCTGATGTCACACAGCTATTGGATTAAATAGTAAATAGACACAACTTTATATTTAAATAACATAGGGTGAATTATAATCTGATATAGACAGCCAAAACAAAAATAGCAAAGTCAGTTTCATGCATATATAATGTAGGAATTCACATATAAATTCCCATTCTAGCCAAATATTTATCTGACCATCCACAACATTCATTGCTAATAATAATTAACATGACTAACAGTATAACAGCTGTTTATGGCTGACTGGTCTGTGGTGACAATGAATTTTCTGCAGCCCAACAGGTAAAAAGTTTCGCAGTAAACCCGAGCTAGTTCGTTATCTCGGTGATAGTGTGGACTTGTCGTGTTTCGACTTTCAACAAGGTCAAATAAACACAATGCTCCTGTGCAAGGTCAAGAAAGCTCGAGCGCAGTTTGACTACAGGTTCCCACATGTGTCATACCTTCTCTCACTGTGTCTGTTGTGTTCATTAGTGCAGTCCTGCTTTGTGTTACATTTGTAAATGCTCTTTATCCAATAGCTTTTGTCTGTGTACCTTAGAAATAAATTGAACCTACTTCTATTGACCTACATTTTAGGCTTAAGCTTTACAATGATGTTATGAAGTTTTTGTAGTTGAATGTATCCTTTAAACGCTAGCTTAATCTCAGAAGCTTAATCACCAATTTGTAATTTTTTCAACGTCATTGCACAATATGCTTTTTTTTTATGCAAGCTTTTCATAAATATTTTTTTAATTTTTAATTACTATTGAGACTTTAAATATTTTCCTTCCAAAAATTATAGGAATATTTATTTGAATAATAGTGTATTAAAAACAAAGTAATTTTATTTATATTCTACAAAAAAAGTGCCTTTCAAATCTGATTTGTATAAAAGTAAATCAAACCCAAATTGACAATATGTAATAATTTCTTTAAAATAAAAGGTAGCCTCTAGCTACCTCATATATTTTGTACAACTTAATTTGAAACTAAACAAACACACAACTATTTATATTTCAGTTGGCCAAATTTATTACCTTCATCCTTCACTGTATATAACCTAAAGTGCCTAGATATCATTTAGCATGACTAATATTGCATGTGAGAATTCATAAATTCATTTATTTTGTTCATCTGTTAAGTAGGCACATTCTTTGTTATTGCCCTGTGTGACTTGTTTTATTGTTAGTAAAATAAAGAAATAAAAGAACTTTAATAATAAAAAACTATTTATATTTATTTATATGAATGATAAAATTTTAAGTTTTTTAAAAAGTAATAATAAAGTAATATTTGCTGTGTCTTTTATATACGAAAAAATTGAGTCTCATATATGAACCTATTTAGTAATTAATTTTGTAATTTATACACAGGGGTGTTCGATCAGATGCTTCGCTTGTTCCTCCTATACGTCAAACAGCTTCAATATTTAAACAGCCAGTGACTGTGTACAAGACTCAGGAGAGTAAAGTCAAAACTGATCTGAAACATGGTACTCAAGAAAAACCTAAACAACTTTTTTGGGAAAAGCGATTAGAAGTAATCTATATATATTTTTTGAATTATAGTACTGTACAACCACTGAAAAACAATTAATAAAATCACTTATGTCTTAGTTTATTATTTAAAAAGTCGAAACAATAATATATAGCTGTATAGATGACAATTATTTCTACAATATTACTTCATATTTTTACTTAATCAAATCAATGTTTGCTAACCAAAAAAATAACTTCAAATGTCAACTCATACTTACTAAACGCACATTACAGGGATTGACTGCATGTGATGCAAATGGAGTCATTGGCACAACATCCTTGCCCAAGTATATAAAGCCCTTGGGTCCATATACATCTGATGCTACAACTATACAGTCTCTAGCTACAGCTTTACATGTTTCATCACAACCAATAACAGGTATGTATAATTAAAAAATATAACAGCTAGAAATAAGTATTAAATAAATTTTATGGATTTTATCATTCCGCTCATTGACGGTAAAATATAAGGTATACTTCTTAGTGTTAATCTTAGAATTATTTACTACCTTTATTTACTCGAACTTTAAATATTATTATAAGTATTTACCCATTTTAAATATATAATTACTATATAAATCTATATATTTTCTCAAACAATTAATTATCTTGATATGTGGCATGCAAATAACATTACAGTAGGTTAGTGTTTTGAAACAAGAGAAAATAATATTCTTTTATTTAATTGAACTCTGGTAAATTGTAACCAATTACAGGTCAGTCTGGTTCAAAACAAACAATAATGGAGAATCCAGGTGTTTTTTTAAACCCTGATCAACCTTTGATAGCGGCAGTTACAATAACAAAAGATGACCTCCGGCGTCAAGAAGAGCGGGTAAAGCGGGCTCGCCTACGACTGCAAGAGGCTCTCGTGGCTGCATAGGGGCACGCCGGCGACGGGGTAGACCTGACCTCCGCCGCCGATTCGCAGGAAGCTGACCCCGTCGAACAGATGCTGCCAGATTCCACCGCAGACTCACCTAAACCTTCCAATTCGGATTGCGTGGTCGATAGTACTAGCTAAGATTATTTAGGTTATAAGGTAATAAATGCTAAAAATTAAATCATAAGTTTTAGCAATAATTTTTTACTATCTTATTTCGTTCTAATTTATATTGTAGCATTTCTAGCATTTATAGATGTAGAAATAAATATTTTATCAAATTATCTGTATGTAACTTGCAATATTAACATGAATCTTCAGAGTAATATAACTCCTAATTTAAGAATGAAAATGATTTTCTTGTGAGTAAGCCGCATACAAGCAACTAACAATGTGTGTCAAAATTATCTTGATTAATATTTTCATTTTTGAGATTACATTTTTAAAACAAGAACACAGATTTAGACTTAAGGCGAATAGTCAAAGAGACAAATGTTTGGAAAGGTTAAAAATAATTTATTGATAAAAAGGCTGGAGTAATGAACATTTGAATATTAAATATTTGCTTCTATTATATCTTTCAAATAATTTGTGATATAAAACTGTAAACAAAAAAGGTACTATGGTTAGGATAGAAAATCGATTGTGTGTACATGTATTGTGTACAGATTTCTAAGTGAGTAATAATAATAAAATATGTTTGATAAAAATAATTGCATTTAATTTATTTTTTTCTTTAATTAAGCAGTAATTTTTCAAAGCTAAATTTGTGAAATAGTGAATAGATTTAAAATTTTAATCACAACCATAATTTAGAAAATGGAAATAATATACATATTTTAAATAATAATGATAAAATTAATTAATAACATTAATCAGTTACAATACAAAGCTTAATGTAGTCTAATAAATAGAGAAATAAATCCTATTATGTTGTAGATATTTGAAGGACTAGCAAGTATGTAATTGGATATGGCATGCATCAGAATGACTACAAAGAGACAGATCAGCTTTAAAATACTACCAAAATTATTTATTTATACCTATTTAGTACTAATTAAAAAATTATTTTTTTCTGTCAATGATTTAGGTACCAAATATTTAAACAAAGGTACTAAATTATTACCTAAAGGTACTTAGTGTATTTTAAAGCTGATCTGTCATTATATACATTCATTCTGATGCACGTCATTCTGGTGCATATTTGAAAAAGATACACAGAGAAAAATTACATTTTATGCTAGTGTTACATAATTATAACTTTGTGCTTTAATTAACATGCTAAAAATGTTTTATCACCTCGTTTTACACATCTTATTACTAGAGCAAAGTATGACTAGAATTTTATACTTAATCTATTATAAAAAAATTAGCTAATAAAGCCAATATTCCGTTTATCTATCTATAAAATTTTACTAAGCAATTTTTTATATAATAAACAACCTCAGGTCAAAATGTAAAATGGACTCATTTGAAAAGGCCCCATGCATTATTAAACTCCAAGCAAAGAGATTTTTAACAATTGTACTACTATCATTAAAATTACTACACTAATCATCACTCCTTATGTCTTATTCTAGAAATTAACTAAATATGTAATGATATGTAAGAAATTTTAAGAAAAAATCTTTTAATACTTGAATAATTATAGAATTATAATGATATGTCGTGAGATCAATGTAAAACTGTGAATTAGATATTTAAGTCCATGGATAGTAATTAGAAAATAAAATTGTACCTATAAGAAGATACCCCAGAAAGTAACATTGTATCAGTCTAGACTGAAAGTCTGGCATCCGTCTTGATATTATAAACGTTTTCCACTTACTATACATATTGTCAACACCTTCTAAATTAGCTATTGATAAATGGTGAGAGGGTACTCTCTTCCCTATGCCAATTCGACGAAAATGTTCATTTATAGTATTTTGGTCCGATGTTGGTGTAGGACCAACATTCATTTTACTAGAACATATCCAATACAAAACTGGACTAGCAGAGGCTAGAAGTCTGGTTGATACCTGTATGTGTACATACATAAGGCAAAATACAGTTAAAAATAACACATGTATTATATATACAAAAAGGTTAGGATCATTGGCTCCAAAACCTTTGGGATGTTGTTTTTGTTTATTTATTTTGCTTGAATATCCAAAATTAAATACAATTTCTTTTAATCCTAGACGACAACATACTCTAAAATTGTTTTTTATATATGACATACAGTGATATAATATTATAAGAAGTATGGGTGCTGCAAGAATAAAGTTAGGAATCTGCTTTATTTTATAATACTTTAAAAAACCAACATCCCAATAATGACTTTGAATATAAGAATAAGAAATAGGTAATGAACTATTACACCATGGACTTTCAGCAGTCCCTGGTAATATAAATTCTGTATTAGTTAAAAATTCTGGTAAATTATGGTCACTGTAAACACAAAATTTGAAGTAATTATAAATTTGTACTAATACATAAGGAATTACTGCAATAACCACAGTCAAAAATAATGCTACACAAGAAGTAAATAATGGCAAAAGTAAAAATGGTAAAATTAATCTATGTTTTAAAGTTTTATATTTGTACATAATTTCTGGTAATGTCTTTTCTATTACATTTTTGAAGCTTGCATACAATATGAAACCTAAATTTACAATACCATTTGATCGACTTATCATAGAGAATCCAGCGGGTAATGCAGCTGTTATATCAATATTAGCAAATCTTAAAGTTTCATTTTCAGTACATTTATACATTGTATAAAAAGACATTAATGCAAATAATGACTCAGAATAAGGTGCTGAAAAAAATATACTGGCTGGATTAACACAGTACAAAATAACTGATTTGTATGCTCTGCATTCACTTCTCAATATTCTTAAGCTTAGCCTATGTAAGATATCAGCTGATTTTATAAATATTAATAAATTAACAATAGTTGCAGATAACAATAAAGTACTATGGAAATTTAGAAAGGAACCTAATATACTATTTAGAGTGAAGGCAACATACCTTGTTATTAATGGCAATAATGGAGAAAATGCCAAACAATTTTCATATGTGTATCCATATTGTGCAATGTGTATAAAATATTGAGCATCCCATCTTCTAAAGCCGCCTAATAGTGTATCAATAATCACATCCCCTTTGTTTTTACGCAATGCTGCATCTTCTGGGCTTTTAAAGACATTTGCATCATGGTCTGGTATAATCACATTTCCAACAGCTTGAAGAAAAATGATAAAAACTCTGGTACTGAATGCGAACCACAATATTTTCTGTCTCGGAGTATACATTATTTTCTGAAAAATATTTGAAATAAAGTTAAATATAGCTCGTTAAAACTGTACTTTAAAAATTATTGATTTTGAACTAACCTATGCAAGATCATAAATCTAGGGAATTGATCCCGCATATACAGAGCATTTATTAAAATATGATGTAAGAATATGCATTACACTCGTATCAAATATATTTATTTATACATTTATACAAAATATTTATAATTTTTTTAGACAACTTTTCGTTTAATTGATTGATCAATGAGAATTTAAGTTTAAGATATGTCAATGTCATTTTGTGACTTAGACATATTTATTGTATGCAGTCTGTGCTGTGAGTGTGACGTAGACAGAAACTAATGGACACAATGACGATTCGTTTCTCACTTACACAATTAAGAGAACGCAAACGACGTTACCAATTTTTTAGACAGAGATACAGTTATCACATTTATTGTCCTTTATCGTTTAACCCGTTTTATCAAGGCCAGCTAATCTAGTTGCGAAACAAACTTTGACAGTTGTTTGATGTTAAATTTTTGCTTATTTTTATATTAGAAAACGATTCGTATCCAGTAAGAAGACAGAGAAATAATCCTTATATCATTTCGAAGGTATTTCTTGTTGGTGAATTGACGTATTATTTCATGTAAAAGCGATAGCGAGAAGAAAATTGCCAGCGTGTGTTTTCACGCGTAAGTACGACGGTTTTCTCCCTAAATATAGTGTCTCAGTGATAATTATTTATGCCATAGCATGACGGATCGTTATGTCGCATTAAAATCTTGAAGATAATAGGATTTTTTCTAATTTTTATCATTCATAACCTATAATATAATGTAAATGCTGCCAGCGTCAGTTAAAAAAATGCCCCGATTTTCGATAAAAATGTTGACTCGTCGACAATATAAAAATAAATACAAAGTCCAATAAAAGCCTATATAATTTAATAAATATATTATTTTTATTTATTCTTTCTCCTATTTGTAATTTTCTCATAACAATATTATATAATATTTTTCTTTAATAAATATTATGCATTCCGAAACAAGAGGTTAACATAGAAAGATCATTATCTATTAATCATTTATTTCAGTGTTTTAGATTTCAACACCTGAAGAGAATGCTAATGTAACTAGCTATGTCCGCGGTTTCACCCGCGTATAATTAAAAAAAAAAGCAGTCTTTTTATATTTCAGTATATTCAACATATTTAGATTTATTTTCGTGGGATATTAGTATTTATTCGGTTTTTGCCGCACCCGAATTTAGATAGGGCAACATGCAATTAGAATCATACAAGAGAAAACATCATTCCCTTAAATCTATTCCGATATATTTGAATGTCTTTCCCTGTGCTTTATTTATTGACTGCAAACGATAACTTCACATTAAATTGTGTCTTTTTAAAACTTAAACGTAAATCTGTTTTTATTTTAATCTTTGAAGTACTCATTATCGACTAAATGACTAACTGGTTCATTTTTCGCCCAGAGAATCGGAATTGCGATTCAAAGGGGAAATGCTGCTAGCATTCTTGCCACCATTCCATGCGGTCAGGATTTGTACTATTTTTAATTTTATTTATATACATTTAAGGCTTTACTTCACTTGTCAAACTAACCTACTAAGTATAAATTTAACAAAACCATGAAAAAAAGTTATACGCGGCAACGAAACGTGATTCCAAAACATTGTCTGTTAAACGGCTTAAGCGTATGTATGAATGATAAGCGTATGGAAAATGGGTAGACTGTGAAACAATCAGAATTTGTTTTGAAAACTCATCACAGCCAACTTACGTCTATGCATATGCATATGCATAGACGTAAGATATAAGATATGAGTAGATTTAATCTAACCTTAAAACTGAAATCCCTTCATCTTTCTAGTTTCTCATGTTTCGGATTGTTGGAAATTTGGACATTTTATAAACTTTTTCCTAAAAAATTGGAGAAACAAGTAAATACACAGAAAGGGGCGTAGTACTGGATCCTATGGTAGTAAACGCAAAAACATATAGCAACATAGTGAAAAAAACGAAAGTTAGTTGTGATATAATCAATGACTCTGACGAGGAATTATCAGGGAATTTTTAGCTATAACTAAGAGGATAATAATATCCAAGCAATCAATTAAGGAAAAAGTTTTAGATGTTATTGAGACCATTTTCGATGAATATAAGAGGTTTATAAAGAGTTTTTTTTTATGAAAGAAACTTAAAAGATATTTACAAGTATTATGGATTATTTAAGTAACCAATAAGATTAACGACTCATGGAAAAAAGTGGTTCTAATAATTTTTCAATGGAATTTACGAAGTATTAAGCCGAAATTGTTGAGTTTTCAAGAAATTTTAATTCAGGAAAAGATTCATATTGCTCTTATAAGTGAAACGTGGCTGAATTCTGATGAAAGTATACGCATTCGTGATTACAATATTGACAGAAAGGACCGAAGGGATGGTTATGGATGCGTGGCAATTATAGTGCACAAGTCTGTTAGAAGTTCTGTAAGTCAATTAAACTACAACAATAGGGATATAGAAGTTATTAG
The DNA here is from genome assembly GCF_905147045.1 of Nymphalis io. Lineage (NCBI taxonomy): Eukaryota > Metazoa > Arthropoda > Insecta > Lepidoptera > Nymphalidae > Nymphalis > Nymphalis io. The sequence continues at coordinate 8,154,223 of NC_065901.1, read as the reverse complement.
CATTTTTTTTTTTATAGAATAGGAAGGCGGACGAGCATATGGGCCACCTGATGGTAAGTGGTCACCAACGCTCTTAGACATTGGCATTGTAAGAAATGTCAACCATCGCTTACATATCCAATGCGCCACCAACCTTGGGAACTAAGATTTTATGTCCCTTGTGCCTGTAATTACACTGGCTCACTCACCCTTCAAACCGGAACATTTAGCATTTAGGTACATAACCGTAAGATTGGGAAAATTTATTCGATTCGTTTCCAAGTAAAACAATAATGCTATGATGTTCATTATAGTCATCTTCTGACATTAATGCACATCATAGCAACTGTTCGTGTAACTGACGAGAGGTGTCATAGGTGTGGAGGATACGCTCTCAATAATGGGTTCATTTCTTTAAATGATGGTTCAATTAAGCGAGCTAGACTGGTCAACAGTAATTTGCAACAATCGTCGCCGGATGTTACATTTTTTTCTTTTGATATATCTGTTAATTTTGATTGGACTGTTTTTAATAAAAATTTAGGAAGCATATTTTAATTAAAGTAAAGACAAGTTCGCTGTGATATTAAAATGTGTATAAAACGCAATTACAAAAAGATTGATTGGGACACTTATAAATAATTTAAATGATGCCTTCACCGAAGTAGAAAGACTGACATTTAATAGCAACGTGCAGTTGATGTATAATTTTCTCATACAGAAGATAAATAATGCTGCCGATGCTAGCATTCCTTTTATTAAAATGAATACAAACACAGAGTAGTCTGAGGGACTAGCTCGTCGCATTTGTTTTGTAACGACCTTAAGCGCCAAGTTTGTAATTATGCATCAGAGTAGTCTAAGCGACTAGCTCGTCGCATTTGAATTGTAACGACCTTAAGCGCCAAGTTTGTCAATATGCATCAGAGTAGTCTGAGGGACTATCTCGTCGCATTTGTAATGTAACGACCGTAAGTGCCAAGTTTGTAGTAATGCATCAGAGTAGTCTGAGGGACTATCTCGTCGCATTTGTATTGTAACGACCTTAAGTGCCAAGTTTATAATTATGCATCAGAGTAGTCTGAGGTACTAGCTCGTTGCATTTGAATTGTAATGGCTGAAACCGCCAACCTTGTAATTATGCATCAGAGTAGTCTGAGGGACTAGCTCGTCGCATTTGCTTGTTATGGCTGTAAACGCCATATGCATCAAAGTGTTCTGTGGGAACATTTTGCTGCAATTCTAAATTAAACTAACCTTCAGATGAAAGAAATAAATTTAGATGAATTTTCACTACACGCAGCGGTCGTAGATCCGGTACGTTATGCTGGAAGACTTGTCTATTTTTGTAAGCAATGATCCCTAGTAATACGTGATCAATCTATTTTATGGATGGATAAAGGGTTATCAAAAAAAGTTGATCAACCAGTCCATCAACCTCGTTTACCAAAGCTAAACACTTTCACTGATTCTAAAGAACCCATTTAATAGATACATTACCGTCATCTATTATCTATCGAAGCAATTTCTAAATGTAAAACCTGTCCTGATCGACATGTATCACGTATATTCTTGGTACCACAACCGAATAGCAAGATGAGTTTTATCCTAAATTTAAAAGATATAAATACATTTATTTATACGGAATATATTAAATTAGAACACATTCGTACTGTGCAAAAACTTATTTCTAATAAGTGCTATACAGCAACATTAGATTTGAAAGATATATGTTTTTTAGTTAATATACATCCATATTTTCGAAAAAATCTCCGCTTCTTTATAGATGATCAATTGTACGAATTTAACGTTTTGCCTTTCGGTGTCTGCACATTCATTTTACAAAACTGATGAAACCCGTCATAAATTTACGGTCATGTGTTTTTATTGAAAATATGAACGTAGTCCGAACTTATTAACGCTAAACCTCTTTAGTGTCACTCTCTCTAAATAAAAGCAAATGTCTGTCTTTGTAACCACGCTCTGACTTTTTATTTAAGTTTCCCTAGCCTAGCTTTGTATAACTATAATCTAATACTACTTTTCATTAGGTTTAATATCATCTATATACCTAGATATTTTATTTTTAATGGGTTATACCTATCAAGAGTGTATACAAAACATTGATATCACTCAAATGTTAGGATTCATAATGAACAGCCATATGTAGCAGATAAGATTATCCTCAGACAACAGAACTCGAATTAAATTAGTTAGAAAATATCAAAAAATTAAAACGCTGCAAAATAAGACAATTCGCCCAGTTCATAGGTTTGTTAGTTTCTGCCTGCCCAACCATTGAATACGGATGGTTATATACCACGCAACTGGACTGCACCAAGTTTCTTAATTTACGAGGTAAAGATGATTAAAATAAATATATGACTATACCACCGTCATTGTTGCCCGATATAAACTGGTGGCTTAATATTATTGATGATTCCGTACAATGATAAATATGTCTTGGAGATATTCTCTGACGCCTCAACTTCTGGGTGAGGTGCAGCTTGTTATGGGCAAAATACTAGTGGTCGCTGGTCTAAAAGCGAATCACTATTGTATATTAATGAACTAGAACTCCTAGCTGCTTATTTTGCTCTATGAATTTCCGTTTCAGCCTTAGAATCGTATACTGTTAAAATTGGTCTTTCCGCCAAAACTTGTTTCAATTTAGTAAAAGTTTCCTGTTCAGTTTTCCCCAGATCCAAGGACAATCCTTCTTCAATAATTTTATACAGATCGTGTGACATTATTGCGTAAATGGACTCAATTTTCCTAAAATATCTTGTTAATCCAAGGAACATACGTAATTCGTGAACATTGCTCGGTACCTTGTACTTTTTCAGTACAGCCAATTTTCTTTTCAGATGGCCTGATGCCTTTCTCACTTATATCATACCTAAGATATTCAACCTTAGTTTGCAGAAAAGAACACTTATCAATGTAAAGTGTAAGCTTAGCATCTCTCAAAATTTGTAGAACTTGTTTCAATATATTAAGTCCTTCGTCCTTTGTAACACTAGGTATAAGAAGATCATCAATATATGGCAGCACTTTGTCAAATCTAAGAGAACCTAATACTTTATCCATTAGACGCTGAAAGACGCATGGTGAGTTTGCTAAGCCGAAGGGCACCCGTAAAAACTCCTAATACCCTTCTGAAGTTACAAATCCGGTTTTTTTTATTGAATTTTTAGCCATTAAGATCTGGTAAAAGCCTTGTGATAAATCTAAGCTTGTAAAAATTATCTTGCCAGCCAATTTTTTTACTTGTTCTTCAATAATTTTCAATGGATATTTGTCTTTGATAGTACAACTATTTAGTTTCCTGTAATCTACGCATAGGCTGTAGTCACCAGTCTTCTTTTTCACCAGAATGATGGGATTAGCATATTCCGAAGTGGATATTAATAAAGGAAATTCAAAATTGTTCCTAATCTCAAGCGCACTTTGTCCCCCACTTATAATGCCTGATGGTATAAAATAATCCATTCCACTATGGGTCCGTGTGTAAGATTCGATAAAAATAGCTTCATGCGACATGGTATTCGAAGTAACATTGATTAACATAATATGTGCTTGTGGTATGATGACTTCTTTTAGACAAAGTACTTTGACCTTATAATTTTCTTTTATTTCAGTGTTAATTTTTAATAACTGTTGAACTATTAGTTTCTTTTTGTTGATCGTAAAAACATCACCAGAAATCATGAACACGTAACCAGGGTCATTTATAACTGGTTGTCCTAATATAATATTCATTATTCCCATATGGTAATCAGTGATAAGAAAATTTGTACAGATCATACTATTCGTACAATTACGCAAAAACTAGAGAACAATATCAAAGACACCGATATAATAAACAACTATGTTCTGAAGGATAATACAGTATACAGGAAGATTAAAGACGATAACTTACGAATAGTAGTCCCAAAGGTAGCTCGATGGGATATAATGTGAAAATATCATGATGATATAGGTCATCTAGGTCTGAAATATCATGATCATATAGGTCATATAGGTCTAAAAAAATGATACATTGATACATTGATCAAAGAGTTGGTACGTATGACTAGATTTATAAGGAAGTCGACGTATTTTACGACGATGCGTGTATAGATTGTCTTTATAAAAGAGGTCAATACGGTAAGAAAGAAGGTGAGCTACATCCCTTGGAGAAGGCAGCAGAACCGTTATACACTTTACATATTGACCATCCAGGAGCATTTTTTAAAAGGTGGTACAGACATGTCATACATTGTCATACTTATTTTGTGTATGAGTCTACTACTTTGTAGTAGAATACACAAAATTTATTTGGGCAAAGCCAACGGGCACAACCAAATCTATAGAAGTAGAACAAAAGTTGACAAAAATATTCTGTTCTTTTAGTTATCCAAAACGAATAATTTCCGACAGTGGCGCAGCTTTTACGAGCAGAAGATTTAAATAATTTTGTATCTTTAATCAAATAAAACACGTGATTAATTCGATATCCGCACCTCGATCTAATTGGACAAGTAGAGCGTTATAATAGAACGTTGTTAGAAGAAGAATTAATACAAGCACCACTGAAGAACGCGATTGGGACAAATGTATTAATAAAATATCTTGGGGCATTAATAATATAGATTAATCTTTCAAGGAAGTCGTTCTTTAATGCAAGGTATGTCAGCTAACATATATGACGACCCAGCCACAGCGTCTTTTAATAAAGAAAAAGCTGTTCAACATATGGTCAAGACGTCACAGTCAATAAAGAAAAGAAAGAAACCCACAAAATATAATGTGGGAGATTTAGTACTTTGGAAAGGGACACAAAGTAAAAGTAAAAATACTGTGCGTAAACTTAAAGAAACGTATAGTGGTCTCTATAAGATCATAAAAGTACTGGGTAATGATAGATATATCATTGTATCCATTAAAGGTGTTAAAGGATACAAGAAATACAATGCGACGGTGGCCTCAGACGCTCTAAGATGATTCATAGATCAAGATCATGTAAATAGTCAGAGTGAATCAGAAGAGTCACAAGTTGACAGCACGGAGGAACTAATTGATCTTCTAGAAGGATAAAATTAAGGTATATTAATATAGTAAGAGACAGATAGTATTGTGTGTTTAATAGGTTTAATGTAAAGGGTGATGGTGAGCATGATATTATAATCATGATATTGATCAAAAGTAGTTAAGGGCCGTCTTGTTGGACGATGAGAAAACTAGGACCATCGTGACGTGATAATCATGATGATAAATATATGTAATAGTAAAGGGAAATTTATTCGATAATGAAAGAACGGTATCCGGACCATTGTATTATAAAATTATTATATCAGTGATCATGATAAATTTTGTGTAAATAAATAATAATGAACAAAATTGAGTATAATAAATAATGAAAACTATATGAAGTTATATGTTTCACTGGTGGTAGGGCTTTGTGCAAGCTCGTCTGGGTAGGTACCACCTACTCATCAGATATTCTACCGCAAAACAGCAATACTTGATATTGTTGTGTTCCGGTTTGAAGGGTGAGTGAGCCAGTGTAATTACAGGCACAAGGGACATAAAATCTTAGTTCCCAAGGTTGGTGGCGCATTGTCTATAAGCGATGGTTGACATTTCTTAGAATGCCAATGTCTAAGGGCGTTTGGTGACCACTTACCATCAGGTGGCCCATATGCTCGTCCACCTTCCTATTCTATAAAAAAAAAAAAAAATAATACATGTTTATATGATTTATTTACAGACCAACCTAGTGTCGAAAAACGTCAACAAGATCTTATGTAATTTAATTAAATTAAGATGTTATTATTTATTTTACTAATATAAATGTTAGAATTTCTGATTAAGTTACATATAAACTTATAGTTTATAAATGTTAAAGTAAGGATGTTATTTGTTTAATACATTTTACTGTTATGGTTGGTTAAAAACAAACTCACCTGCACCACGTGCAGGTGAGGTTGGCCGACCTCCGATCCTACCGATTCACAAATGAGGCTCTGGCGACCGACTAATGGCGGTATAACCATTCCATTAAGGCGTAGCTAAATACTGCAGACCGGTGACGGGCAGCAGCGTCATCTGTACGACGAGCTATGGTTTGCGATCACCAACCCGCCTACTCAGCGTGATGATTACGGGCAAAACCTTCTATGGCACACACCTATACGCAACGGCCCCTAGTTCCCGGTCGCCCCGCTGTTCCTGGCCAAGGCGGCGGTCATGGTAAGGGCGGAGCAGGGGGTGCTAAGAATCCCCGGGTTACGGTAGGCCGCCAACACCGACTGACCCTGGCTACGTATAACGGACGCACGCTACATGCACAGGCACAGCTCGAAGAAGAGCTGAGGAACATAAGGTGGCATATTTTCGGACTATGTGAAATCCGAAGAAAGGGAGAGGAAACCATAGTTTTAGAATCAGGCCATCTTATGTACTTCAGAGAGGGAGACCAACCATCCCAAGGTGGCGTCGGGTTCTTGATCCACAAGGCTCTCTCTGACAACATCTTAGAAATCTCCAGTGTGTCGGCAAGGGTAGCGTATCTTGTGATCAGACTCACCAAGAGGTATAGCCTCAAGGTTATCCAAGTATACGCACCGACTTCGACACACTCGGATAATGAAGTGGAAAAGTCGTCGCCTCTAAGCTCGAGATTTCTAAGTTGATTTATTTAAATGAATTCTGTGTATTGTACAGGTTAAGATATGATGGGACTAACATGTCCAAATGGACAAGTCGGAAAAAAAATTTAAAAAAAAAACTAATATTTTTTTGCTTTCTTAATGAAATTTTGCATTTATTTTAAAGGTATTTTTGTATAAAACATGCGAATAATCCTATAAAAGTGTAATGAGAAGATTTTCCTATAAAAAAGTAAAAACTTATCATAAAATTATATTTTCATATCGTAAAGCCTGATTTTCGAACGAGTGTAGCTTCGCGCATGCAAAAACTAGAAGTTATTGTATTCACATATTATCGTTTGATTTTTTCGAAATGAATATTTTTTTTTTATATATATTTGCCGGAAAGGCAAATGACTACTATATGAGTCCATGCGCGACGACGGCCTGTACAGTTGGGAAGAATGTTCTGGTTTAGATATTATGTTGTTGGCAAATAAGAACATAATATGTATATAAATACAATTGAAGTATTTGCACAAAGAAATGCTGCCTCTTTTTAAGTCAAAATGGCTACTAACTATTTGTTGAGTTACCAAAACATTATATACGTTAAAATGGCAGATTTTTAAAGGATCTTCCATCACAAACTGTATTCATGTTGAAGAAGCGCGGGTTGCTAGTAATTAATATAGCGATATTGAAAGCACGGGTAAAAAAAGCCTCTTAAGCGTTTTCAAACTTTATTGATACATATTTTTGTATTAATATAATTCTATATAATTCTTGGAAATTTAACGAAATCCCAACAAAAGTAAGCATGTACTTACATACATGTTTTTACAAATTAATTTGTTACACATTAAATAGAAAAAAGCAAAAGCTTAACTCCAATGTTTTACACACCTCAGAAAAATACAAAAATAACTGTACAATCATTAAACGCCATTATGGATTTAATTTATACCCACTCAGAGAAGTTTAATATGCTCCTAACCCATATAACAAAGAGACACACAAAAAGCGATTTATTTATGCCAATCCTGTTCAATATTTTGAAAGTCCAATCAATCCATATATACTATAGTCTAATTCATCGAAAAAAAAAAACTTAATTCTTCTTATACATTTTAACCCCTTTTGCATTTTATACAAATTATACATTTTAAGAATTAGCAATTAAAAATATTAACAAATTTCAATTTAAAGATACTGTATATAATAATAGCACAAATTAATTTTATATGCTTTGCCAGGACTGCCTTTATCACTCGTTTTTAAAGCAAAACTATTTACATAACCCTACATCATTTATCTAACTTTATGACAACTAAAACTATGTATGTATCTTTATAGCATAAGGAAACAGGAAAAATGTTTAAGTAATAAAATATATATATTACTTTAAATATACTAAAAAAAGTCAATTAAATGTTTAATATAATCTTAGTCCAAAATTTAAGATTACTTTTATTTCAGAATTAAAACAAACTAATACACCTAAAATAAGAAGGAATGAATTTAAATTATTTAATTTAAGAAACAATCTGTTAAAAATACTAGACATTCAGATAGATATATTTTTAACTGAAAATGAGTCTATACCGTGACGATTTTCTATCGTTTTATTTATAACACACTTGCACCACATGTTGCAATAAACTTATATGTAGTATTGCTTTTATTTATCTTGTTAAACAAAAATACAGACAGAATTTGTAAAATTAAAACCACGTGTAAAATGTTGAGTTATATAACTGAATTAAAAAATCCGTGATCAATCCAACTTTGCGGTACAGCGGTACAAGTGAGTACAGGTTACGATGGGGCACCCGCGCGAATGTTAGCTCATAGACAATTGTCCAAGTGCCAGTAGCCTTTCCACCGCTGCATTTACATCCCCGAATGTTGCAATAAGAGCTGAAATGTAATTATTCATATTCATTAAATTACTCCCAACACTGTTAACTGTTTCATTGAAGAATTGTTTAAAGGCAGGCACACAAACTTGCCACCTGTATTAATACTTATTTTCTGTCTATAAAAATTTAAGAGTATTTGCCATCATTTAAAGAAAAGGCCAAAGAAACTCTAACAATAATGTTTAGTTTCTTAAAAATAATTGGTTACACAATCCTCATTGTGATCATTTAATTAGAACACAATAAAACAGTGTTGGTGTTTGGTGATAAAATAAATGCTAAGTGATATTATACCACCAATAATAAAGTGTTATTCAGAAAAACCACAAGGACCTTTTTACTAGTGAGACAACACTTTATACATTTATATTTGGTAATGTACATACCTTGCAAATTAGCATCACGGTTAAGGAAACCCATGGCGGTAAGCTGTTCCAGTTGTTGAGAATAGCGTTGTTCTGGCGGTTGCTGTGAGTTAGTCTGATTGTTGGCCATTGCTGATACCATTCTTTGCATGAACTGGAATAAAATGTATAACACATAAATAATTGGACAATTAGGGTTAACTAACAATTAGATTCATTTTTTACATCTATTGTTTACATTACGACGAACTTTTCACAATATTAACGATAGCATCTGTACACTACATACGATAGAAGTAATATTTTACATCATTGCCATTACTTCAGGTGGTCTCGATTTTTCCAGTCAATATTATTTCATTTTGACCCGCATGAATTTTAAATTGGGTACTTTTGAAGATAAGGTAACTCATACCTGTGTGAAGAGCTCCGAGTTCTGTTGCTGGCGGCCCTGCGGGGTGGCGGCGGGCGCGGCGGGGGCGGCGGGCGGCTGCGCGGCGGTGGGGAGCGGCCCGAAGCCGGGCGGGTGCGCGGGGGTCGCGGCCGGCCCGAAGCCGAGATTGTTTACGAGACTGGGTGCGGCTGAACGTAGTTGCTCCATGCCCTGTTGTATCTGCAGTAGCGCATTCAAAGCCTGCAAATAAATTGGCTAGAATAAAATCTAATGTTTTTTGTTTTTATATTTAGTATGGTAAATAGTATTTTAGCAAAGAACTACGAGTGTTATCACTTGTTGTGCTAAGGTGTTTTTGAGCTTCATTTCGTCTGCACGTGATTCCTCTTAAACACGCTTCGATCACTGTTCGCGACACATATCTAAAATGCCGGTTTTAAGGGTAAAAATGTACACAAAGCTACACACTATAAATAAACAAGAAAAAAAACATATTTACCTAATTAATATATAAATTTAACGTGTTGTGTGTTACAAAGTCGAATTTAATTAATGAGAATTTAGTAGGCAAAATTTAAACTGACTTGCAATGTGACTGCAAAGTTTTGATTTAAACATTTTACGAACAAAAATGCGTTTATAAATACGTAGTCTGTCTGTTTGTTACGTGTTCACAGCTAAAATACTGAACTGCTTTTGACGAGATTTTGTATGAAGCAAGCTTGAAGCCCCAAGAAGCTCTTCCTTTGTTACCTACAATCTGACACGCGAGGAAAACTAGTATAATAATTAAAGGAATCACGGGTTAAAACTCCGGTATTAGGTATTAGTTAAAGATTTCAATTTTCACGAGGTTTGCAGATTCAAAAGTGATTTTTTTACAATTATAATATTATTTGGTTTACTTGAAGTACAAAACATATAATGAGATTATAATTATAAGCTAATTAAAAGAACTTCATTGTTTATTCAGGTCAAGGACTTTTATTGATATTATTCATTCAATTACGAAGATGTAAATTAAAATTTTTTTTTTTTTTTGTACTAAAATAATCTTTACACTACCATAAAAACGTGTGTGAAAAAATTATGATTATATCAAGTTAACTTTTTTTTTATAAGCAAATCAATTTGGGCGCTCTCGTATAATTCTTGCTCCTTCCGAGTTTTGACTGTGACGTCACATCGTCGGTTCGTTATTGCAGGCGACTCTTTTACGATACGCTCGTTGATAATTTTGTATTTATTTTATTTTTCTTGGTGATTTGACGCCATATGTTCTTTTACTTATAATAATATTAAAACGATTATTAGTATATTATTTTATGCTAAAATAAGAGCAGTATTTTCACGTAGACTAACAAATCTACCGAAAGTCGATCTTATGATTGCGGATTCTTTCACAAATCATGCGAAATATATTAGTGAGCTTATTATTATTATTGTTTATTTTATTATTTTGTTAATGCAGTTGATCAAACTGTGATCGGCAACAAGTCCGTATTCTTTATGTAGATACTAGTGCTTTCCGCTTTCGAGAGAAGATAATATCGATGTAGAATATAATAAACATTACTTATGCATGTGTCTAATTTCACTGAAATTCTGCCACATGTGAATTCTACCAACCCGCATTGGAGCAGCGTGGTGGAATAAGCTCCAAACCTTCTCATCAAAAAGAGGAGAGGAGGCCTTTAGCCCAGCAGTGGGACATTCACAGGCTGTTACGGTTACGGTACTTACATTTTAATTTTACGTACACAGTTCGCGGCGCGTTAGTTACGATATAGAGCCACGGCATATTATTGTAAATTTTCCTCTAATGAAAGTACAAATAAAATTAACAATCTCGAATGTGAAGGATGCAAACATACTACATCATTGGTAGCGCTCATAGCGATGTAAGAAGCCTATTTTTAATGAAATAATATGTTAGTGGAAGAAACCTTTTTTATGTAAAAGGGGAGCAAACAAACACGAGGCTTTCCTGAAGGAAAGTGATTACCACTATCCAAGGACAGCAACACCGGAGTGCTTGCAAGTGCGTTGTCGGCCTTAAAAGAATGCGTATGCTTAGGATTTTCTTGAAGGTTTCTATGCCATAACGGTTCGGAAAAGTCGCCGGGTAATATGAGAAATGGCAGAAAATGCTTTAAAAATAGCGCTGTAGTAGTGGATTTCTAGACATCGAAATGGTATGGTTAGAATTTAGAATATAGACGCGATGTCCGGTGATGAAATACAGCGCATGGGATTAATCTAAGCATTGCCTCAGAGCATTCTCCGTAAAAGATGCGATATAAGATGCAGAGTGATAACATCTCTCTCGCCCAGAGATGAGAGTAGTACTCCATATGGGGATGAGTTTTCGCCTTGTAGAATTTTAGGCGAGGATCTGACGTGAAATACTGACTTACCTTGTTAAGCACACAAAGGTTTTTAAGCTTTTAGAGGTTAATTTTGCTTCACCTTCCAATAGACCACGGAACCTAACGTCCTGATACTGGATTTGGTAGCGAGGCGGTATTCTCAAAATGAGGGGATGGACAATGTAGTAATCATCGCGGTCAAAAGGTGTCATTTGACTTTCAAAGAAACATAATATGGTTTTTTTTTTTTTTATAGAATAGGAAGGCGGACGAGTATATGGGCCACCTGATGGTAAGTGGTCACCAACGCTCTTAGACATTGGCATTGTAAGAAATGTCAACCATCGCTTACATATCCAATGCGCCACCAACCTTGGGAACTAAGATTTTATGTCCCTTGTGCCTGTAATTACACTGGCTCACTCACCCTTCAAACCGGAACACAACAATATCAAGTATTGCTGTTTTGCGGTAGAATATCTGATGAGGTATCTACCCAGACGAGCTTGCACAAAGCCCTACCACCAGTAAATGCAATAGATCACAGTCATTAATGATTTTTTCAACTTATATTATTGCCGATACGGCGTTGTTCACAAATCATCTTCAAGATTAACAATAAACCTATGATTAACGTTGAAATGCATTTTTCATCGATACAAACTCTTATGACAACACAATCGGTATTCAACGTATCGAGGCCGTTACTACGAACATTCTGAATTATGTTTATATTAAACGAATACCTATAATAATAAAAATTAAATGTTTGATCCTCAAACTAAAAACTTATAAATACGACAAATTTCTCTACTAAGGTAATCATATTAAAATGCTCATCACGAAAATATTTACTTGTTTTTATGATAATATATATAGGAAAAGTATTTTTCCTAAATTCTATTTGTTAAATTAGTATGCTATGGTACTGTATAATAAATATATGAAAATATTTTTTATACTAACCGAAATATAAATAAAATCAAGAATAACGCGAAAATTTAGGCGAAATTGTATGGGCGAGCGAGCGACGTTGGGCGATGTGACGTCACGCTTCGATCGGTCACTCCAGAAAAGAATTTAAAAACTCGAACTTTAAAAATTTGTAAAAAATTCATTTTTGCAGATATCGTGAAAAAAAATGGCCAGTATTTTTTATATTTTAAATATGATTTTTTGAGATCATAAAAATAATTAGTTCATCTTCCTAATTCTGAGAAATTTTTGACATCTTTGTTTTTGTTCTTATTCAAAAAATTTTGGTAAATGAATAATTATAAATTTAAAAAAATATGTTATTTATTGTACAATATTAATGATACTATTTTGGGTCTCACCGTGATTAATTTTATTCAGTATATGATTTATGTTAATTATTATCAAGTCAATTAGAGCAACTACATTTATAGAAAAAAAAATACATTTTAAAGTAACAGCCTGTACTGATATTGATAATATGAATATTAAAACACAAATTAAGAGATGCTTGCCTAAGTTTGTCCTGACATCTTCATTTAAAATTCACATGTTCTAGCCATTGGGACAGCTGGGGCTCTTAGTCAATTAGTTTTAATAAATAATTACACTAAGCACTTCCCTACGAGATATTGTGAAAAAAATATAAAACTCACTTGCGGATTTGACATCATTTGTTGCATTTCAGGATTTTGTAGTTGAGCAAGCATCTGTGGCATCATAGTACGGATCTGTTCCTGAAGTTGGGGGTTGTTTGCAAACATTGGGTTCTGAAATAATGTTATATGTATGTAATATAAACAATTTAATATTAGCTAGTTTTTTAAGCTTACTTTATTTTTTGTTTGCAAATACTACATAGCCTAATAACAAATATAATGTAATTGTTTTATTTACCTGGTTAATAAGCTGTGATGCCATTTCAGGGTCAGCAGATAGTGCCTGCAGCATGCTGTTGGTGTATGGAGCAGAAAGCATTGACTGTACGAGGCGAGGATTTTCTGACATCTGCTGCAACAGAGACTGCATGCCTGGAGTGTTGATGAGACCTGGGCCAGTTCCACCTCCAGCACTGGGTGCAGTGTTGGAACCACCCCGCTGCCAAGGATTTGGTAAAGGCTGTCTATTTTCTGCACCCTGCTGTGGATTTGTTCCATCTGAAAAACAAAATTTTAATCAATAAATCAACAAATTATATATGTATGTTCTTATTATATTATGACGTTATAATTACTATTGCATATCATAAATAGCATGTTTAAGATTTCATCAGTTTTTATTCATTCACATTATCTTTAAAAAAAAATGTCCCCCATTCTGGTATGTATAAGGATTTGTTCCATGTCCACTTTGTAATAACTAAACATTGTAGTAACACAATATTACAACATTATTGCTCGACTTATAATAAAGTAATGAGACTTTGCTTACTATACCAGGGTTCATTCAACTGAAGTTGATAATAAAAGGCTCACAATACATAGTCATTTTCCTTTTCAGCCTTAAATGATTTTAAGAGAGTCATAGACTGCAGTAAGTGAGAAGTTGGAATAACCAAATTAAACATAAGTCATATAATAGTCTTTTAATCATTTATGTTATTTAAACTTTAAATTAAAGCTTCATAAGAAATGTAGTTCTTAATTAATGCTTAATTATTTTTTCAGAGTAATTTACCTGAATTATCAACTAGCCCTGAAAATGGATTTCCTGCCATGCTGCTGGCTACATTCAGCATTGGTTCCTGAATGTCACGATACATCCGCTGTAAAGCATTGTAACCACCTAAAATAAATTAAATATGCATTATTAAATATATCCATTGCTTATATATTCTAACATTTGCTATTGTTTAAACAAGGATTATCCATATTTTATTACCAGGAATACTCTCTAGGTTAGATAGTGCTCTATCGTGAGACCTCATCAACTCTTGCAACATTGCCGGGTTCCGTGCCAATTCCATAGTTTGGCGTAATAGTTCAGGATTGTTCAACATGTGGCTGATTTCTGGGTTTCTCTATAAAGATATCAAAATACATGGGATATTTTAAAATGTAAGTAGTAGTTTGTTTAAGTTTTTTTTTTTTTTATAGAATAGGAAAGCGGACAAGCATATGGACCACCTGATAGTAAGTGGTCACCAACACCCTTAGACATTGGCATTGTAAGAAATGTCAACCATTGCTTACATATCCAATGCACCACCAACCTTGGGAACTAAGATTTTATGTCCCTTGTGCCTGTAATTACACTGGCTCACTCAACCTTCAAACCGGAACACAACAATATCAAGTACTGCTGTTTTGCGGTAGAATATCTGATGAGTGGGTGGTACCTACCCAGACGAGCTTGCACAAAGCCCTGCCACCAGTTACTTAAATAAGGTATTATTAGTATTATTAAATATTATCTAGTAGTAAACACTGTGACTATTGCATTAATTTTGACATAACCAATGACATGAGATTAGCTCCAATCGTCAAAAATACATAACAATAAAAAATGATCTGGGTGCGACCTGGGTGGTCCACATGACTTCCCAGTGGCAAGAATGAAAGTACTATATGTTTTTCTTATTATATTTATTATCATCATTTCTATTAATTTTATTTTGACTCAATTTTCAATTGTTTATAACAATTTGATTTATTATAAACAATCACCATATTTTTTACTTGCTGATGTGTTTTTGTCGTATTGACTTATTCTTACCATAATACATCAGCTATTCAGTTAATATAATAGTTTTTTAAGTTTTTTTATCTCTACAAAAAATGACTCGATTGATTTTACTTAAAATCTAATCAGCGCTAGAATTTGTAATTCTGCATTGAATGCAATTGGTCTCATCTTGACATCATTTTTTTTTCTCTTAATAAAAGTGACGAAAAAAAATTCTGAACTCATCTACACACACACAGACATCCTCTTAAAAGCTTTAGCAATGGACTTTAGTGACCTTGAAATGTGGAGAAAAGTCAAAATTCGGGATTCACAAAATCGGACCCATTACAAAAACTTCCCACTGGGAAGTAAATAATATAATTATACAAAATTATTTTCTTATACGAAATGACAATAATATAACAATAAATATTTACTTACAGCCATCAAATCCTGCATCTGTGGATTAGATGTGATGAGTGAACGCATGTTTTCCGGATCATTCATCATCTGTTGTACCAAAGGATTATCCAAAACTTGCCGCAACATTTCTGGATTGGATAAAAGTTCTTGTTGCATGCGAGCCTAAAAATTAAAAATAATTATAGCACTGTTTTCAAAAATAATTATATACACTCACAATAGCTTTTCAAATGTTCTTCTAACAGTGAAGTTACTTTAATCTAAAATGAATACTTGATTTATGGTTATTAATTTACCTGCAAATCCATAAAGGTGCTTTGACCAAGACCTAAGCTTTCCAGTCCAGCAAGGCCACCAAGAGAGTTGAGTCCAAATGGTGTTGCACCAACATCAGCTAAAAGTTATACATTTAACCTATATCACTTATTTGATGATTAAAAATTAATAGATTGGAAATAAGAATTACTTGTTTAATTAAATAGTTGTTATATTATATTAAAACAGACAGTAAAACTTTTCTCCACGAATTTTTCACTTTGATGATGATTTTCAAAATTATTTTGCGCAATATATGTCACACACAATTTATGTCATGTCTCCTTGAATTTACCTGGGGGGCGACGAGTTCCACCTTCGGGCTCAGGTCTAGGAGGCGTCTTGATAACAAGATGAACTGTCAACCCATCTTTAATGTTGTGCTGCTTAAGTGTGTCGGAGTCATTCATTATTTTTCCAGCAAAGATAAGGCATAGCTGTTCCGGTTCAGCGTTGAATTTAGGAGACAGTACTTCTTTGAGCTAAAATAATAAATCAATTTATTTTCTTGCCGAATAATTAGAGAAATGTCATCACTGATTGCGTATGCAATATCTATGTTATTACGCCATGAAAAAGTAGCATAGCGTCTCAGTACTTACTTTTTTAATGTCTGCATCTTCTTCGATTTCTACTTGCTGCTTTTCTTTTGGGGTTTTTACGGTAATCGTGATCTTTTTGGGTTCGTCCTGGCCTTCTGCCATTTTATCAATTCTAGATGACTCTGTACTTTGGCGGAATAGCAAATAGTAGCACTAGAATTTGACGACTATGCGATTCAAAGCAGATAATATACAAAATTGCGTTCTAAAACCAACGATCCGAAATATTGTATAATTGACAGTTTAAGCAAAGTAATTTAGTCATTGTAAGTACTTATTTCAATGAATTTCATGTACCTAATATTTTGATATATTTATTTACTAAATAAAAATTCTAAAAAACTTCAACATAATTATGTTTTTATTTTTTTAGTAGTGGCAACAATGATTTTAAAAAGTATTCCCTTTACATGTATTAACATTATTAGCGCTAATAGTACTATAAGTTATTGATATCTGAATGCAGTACAGATCAACTAAATGAACAATGTCCTTTTGCGGTGCGCACGGCAGTAACATCAAAGGATTGGAAAAATGTGACATACAAAACATATACGTGTAGATGGGCGCGTAGAATGTTAGCAATATACTTTGGTATTTTTATTAAATTTTAAAAATCTTTGAAATAAAATTCTACTTAAGACATTGAACAAATTTTCCTACATCAAAATTTGCATAATAACTAATTTACTTCTATGTACTAATTTCTATTTAAAAAAATATTTGTTACAACCTCAGGTAGAAATGTTGTGCTATAAATAAAAATTAAGCACATGTTTTTATGTACTTCGTTTTTATTTAATATGCTAGTCAGTAGTGCTTGTCCGACATGATGCCAACAGTATTCCGATTAATTAATATATTAAAAAAAATAACCAGGTTCTCAGATGGTTCTAAGAACCTGGTTTTTTTTTTAATATATATTTTCCCGGAAGGAAAATGACTCCACTCCACCTGATGATAAGTGGTAGTAGAGTCCAAATGCGACGACAGTGAGTACAGTTTGGAAGAATGTTAGGCACCTTGCCGGACCGCAAGATGCCTTCTCACGCCTCGTTTGAAGGAACCCAGGTGATAAGAGGAACCAGGACGAGAATAAAATACTAACCATTTCTTTGTAATCTACTCTCAACGCTTTTTTATTCAAATCATCAAATTTAAATAAATAATAAGTTTTTAGAGAGTTGTGATAAACGGGTTCAAATATGAAATGAATAGCCTGCAAAATATAGATACTTTTTACTTTAAGGTAAATATAAATAGTCATTATAATTTATTATTAACTAGCTACTATTGCAATAATCTGGAATTTATTGTGTTAAAAAAAACAGAAATAAAGTTTGGTACACGAAGGTAGTCTGAAAAAGCGCGGGAATTTAAAAAAAAACTACATTTAGCATCACTTAGTATAGTATGAATAAATTGTGTTGATATTTGACAAAAAACACGTTAGAGTTTAAATTGACATAATCTCGTTATATTCTATTACTAGTTTTATATAGAATGCTTTTAATCTATATTACTCTTAAATATTTACTTGAGAACACAGAATAGTTAGATACTGCAGAAGGCAGAACAGGCGAAAAGACATTAACCTAAATTAAAATAAAATGTTAATTATTTAAATATTCATTTATTTTATGATTTATTACATAATTTTCTAGCGAGGTTTACTCATCATAGTGTAATATAATAACATACGTACATCTCTTTTTATCGTTTTGTTCGTTTTTTAAAGATAAAATCAATTAAAACCGTAGGTAATGCAATAGTTCACACCTTTCATGCCTGGTGTCTTAAAGTGACATTTATAGAATATTGCCATGTAAAACGTTCAATTAAACTATGAGTAGTCTCAATCCTTTTTGGATTTAAAATTACTGATAAATCTGCGGTAAAATATTGCACCTTTAAACAGTTACTGCAATAAACATACCAATAAAAAAGGTTAGCTTTTTCTATTGGTTTCATTCAGGATATAACAATTTCTTTTTTAAAAATTTACTCATACAGAAAATATGCACTTAAGAAGAGACGAAAAGATATTCCCTATTGACATTAAAACAATATAACTTATCGATTATCATAGAAATTGTATATTTCTATGATACATTTACAAAATGAAAATGTTTAACATGTAAAAGTTTTGATAGTATGAACGACGACAATTCCTAGAAGACATATTTTTCTATAATCGTTGGACGACAGTTGACAAAACAAAAAACAGTGTACCAGAATGCAATTTTACTAACAAAATTTTAATGAAATTGTCCAAACAAATTTTGGTACCTACTTTTGGTATTATTTAATTATGATTGAACTTGTAATATAAATTAGTTTTATTAAATCATTTTATTTCTAGCACAACACAATCCTGTTTAGGACTTGTTTCTGATTTCGGACCTTCGAACTTTGTCATTTCAGCGAAGAGAATGCCTTGCGCAAATATTTTTACAATTTAAACGTAGGCTTATTAATATTAAATAGGTACTTTATAATAAATGGAGGTTAGTTTAATTATGATTTCTGTAGTATAACCATTAAAAACAAATATCTTTTGAGAGTTAATTTTATAACTGGGCTTTGAGCCTTTTTCACACGGGGAGGAAAAACATTCACTTGGTAGCTCTAAAAAAACATACAATGTGCCTACACGAAAAAGCGATAAAGTTGCAGGTTTGTCATAATTGTTTACATGTAAATAAATATATTACGAGTCAATGTTGAAAGTGGAAGTTTATCTGAAATATATTTAAAAATTAAATATAAAATGTAAAATAATGAATACTGCCATAATATTCATAGTTTTAAATAAATAATAAAAATCAAAATATGCAGGTAGCAGTCATAAGTACTAGGACTTTCAGTATAAATGGTATCTTTTTGTTATTTCATTCAATCTATCCTAAGTTAAATTTAGTGTTTCGAATTAGCTTTTATTTTATTATATATATACGTAGCACGTTGAATCGATTAATCGTTGGAAAACGTAATACTTGATTTGCAATTTTTGAATGTTGGGTGATTTTAATATATTGGGTTGGGTGATTTATATACTTCCATTGTGTATTAAACAGGTTAACCAATATAAAAAAAATTGGTTGCTGTGCAATCGGTAGCGATTTCGATCTTTACACATACAAAAATTTGTACCTTTATTATTCCGTACGAATGGTTGGCGTGATTGAGAAATTGTGGTATGCGTGTCCTCCGACATTTGAAATGGGTCCCGTTGGCCGTTGAGTGTAAAACGCTTATTATTGTTTTAGTAATGGCCGAACAAATAGCTAAAGAAGAAGTAGTAGATAACATAACATCAATACTTTTACCAAATTATGACAGCAAGCTGTATGATGAAGATGATACTTCCCAGCCAACCTCTTGTTCAGCACCTATAATACCTATTGAGGTGACACGCAAGAAAAAGAAAAGAAAGAGGTAACTGTCCCTCATATAATCTAAAGCAGAAATATGTATTCAAAAATAAAGTTATTGGTTGAAATATTATCTATTGCATTTCATTACAGTATACTTAAGTATATTTTTCTTTGCTAATAACACAAAATAGTCTCACACATGACATTTAGAAAACCGGTTTTTTTATATTACAGATCTCAAATATCAATTTGTCTTACCAACTGCCGTTACGAATCCATACGAAAAGTAGCTAGTGCGTTTGGTATGCGTGAAGTTTCTGAAGAGGAAGCCTGGAATTTCTATTGGACGGATATGAGCGTGTCTGTGGAAAGAGCCAAAGAGATGAAGAGATTTCAACGTATCAACCACTTTCCTGGAATGCTTGAAATTTGCAGGTGCATGGCTTAAACAGAAAAATTGCTGCAAAGTTTGTTTATTGTTCGCCCTCTTTATGGATTTTTTTTTTTACAGAAAAGATTTATTGGCGAGAAACTTAAATAGAATGCAAAAGATCTATCCAAAAGAATATAATTTCTTTCCAAAAACTTGGTGTTTGCCTGCTGAGTAAGTTTTTTATTTTTTATTTTACACTTGCCCTAACGATAAGTTAATGTATTAACTTGTTAACCATTATGCGAATAAAGACTCATGAATCTCTCCATAAGTTTAACGCTATTTGTAGTTTCGGGGAAGTCTTGACTTATAGTAAGTCGCGCAAAAATAAGACGTTCATCATAAAGCCGGAGTGTGGGAGTCAGGGTCGAGGCATTTATCTTACCAAGTCTTTGAAAGACATCAAGCCTACTGACAAACTTATTTGTCAGGTATTTTAATAACTTTCGTTGAAACCAGTAGACTAGCTTATTTAGTTTTTCCTCTTCGATGCTTTCTATAAGTATTGATTATGGCAATTTCATGTGGCATAAATTGTTACTTTAAGCTAGAATTAATTTATCTATCATCCATATTGATATGTCACTATTGTTCTTTTACGAGGTTGAATTAAATAGTTCTTAGAAACACATAAGAGTTATAGAGTTTATCTAGCGCAGAAAAACGTGCAGTGATAAAACACGTATGTAAGAAAAAAATACACTATAGATTTATTTTGGACATGCAACAAAAGTATGCGGAAGACACTTAATTTTTCATTGATTCATGCATACATGCCGTTTTGGCATGTATCCATGAATCAGTCACAATGGACCTGGACCCAGAAGTGCGTGAAATGATGAAAGGAACACGTCGTGGAAATTGTCATTGGGCGTATTGTTTCTTCATGAATACTCAACGTGTTCTCCCAATTTAGCCCCTAGTGATTTTCGCTTATTCATAAGATTAAAAATTAATTTTCAAGAAACTAAAATTGTTTGTACGATTCCAAGAAGTTATTTATTTACCCTCGTATTTTATTTCGGAAAATGAAAACACTACTATGTTTTCATTTTAGAATACAAACCTGGAAATCCATAAAATAATATAAGTAGCTTCAGTATTCGTTAGTAGCCCTTTACTAGTAGCCAGTCAGAATATTTTAACAAACACAAAAAGTCGACGACTGCATTTGAGACGTAGCTTAACCAAGCATTTAAAATAAATTAGATATTGTTAAAATAACACATTTTCCGAATCATTGACAAATTTTTTAAGTATAAAAAATATTATTAATATTAAAATTTAAATTGAATGCTGCCGTCACCACTTTTGTTTTTTAAACATATTTGTAATAATTTATCTATCAATTAAAAGTGAGATTTTAATTGTTTTGCTGAAGAATTTTTATATATAGGCACACTCCCTACTTCTAGGAATTTAACATTTGTATTACTTCAATCCGTGTAATTCCTATCTTTTTTCAGTCGCTTTAGCAATGACTAGCTTATATAACTATTTGTTTACTCGTGTATTTAAAAACAGCAAATATAAACAATGTGTAATTAACATTTCTCTTATTATAGGTTTATTTGTCGAAACCTTATCTTGTGGATGGGTACAAATTTGATATTAGAGTATATACGCTCATTACGTCTTGCGATCCTCTCAGGATTTTTGTATATAACGAAGGCCTTGTCAGGTAACTAATATGACAGCTTAAAGCATTTGACCGCTTATATTCTCCTAATAAATTAAGATTTAAAAGGTATACCTAGTAGTATAAATATCAGTTTTTTTTAAATGCTAATAATATCGTAAAGATTTATTTTACTTAAAGGCGATTTTTAAAAAAACATTATTTCCGTTCTTGTGATTAAACGCTTAATTTAACAAAAACAAAATTAGTAATTCTTGGATTTTTAAACTAGTTTAATTTTTAAATTAATAACGAACTCAGAAAACCTAGATCATTTATTAAAATTCTGAAGGTTTTTTATAAATAACGATTATCTGAATAGGTATGTTGCTTTAGTCATATGTGGCAACGTCTAAATTTACATCACACTCCGCCTGGGTGGATTATAGGTTTGCTACGAGTCGGTATGCAGACCCGAACGCGAACAACACGACGAACGTGTTCATGCACCTTACAAACTACGCGCTGAACAAGCACAGCCGCACATACGTCTATGACTCCGAAGCGGGGAGCAAGCGGTCTGCTGACTTATTTACTTTTTTTTGTATTATTATTATTAGTCTTTATTTATACATTTTTACTAGTTACATATTACATAGATCTTGCTCACCAGCAGTCTTATATCAATATCTTGATATCGAGATAAGATCTTACACAGTTTTTAGTACTTTTTACATGTTCCTAAATTTTTTTTTAATTATAAGAAGGCAGATGTACGAATGTCCCACCTCGAGATAATTGGTCATTTATGCCCTTTGTATATTATTCTTTATATTTTCTTACGCACTTGAAACCACGGTCCTTTTCCATGAGCTTCGTGTGAGCACTATGTAGATTGCGTTTTTTTTAACGTTTACGTTCTAAGTACCTTCTAACAATTTGTTTAATAAACCTTTAGTTTTTCGTCTGAATCGTGATGTCATATCATAAAAGATTTATATTAGACGAAGGTCTCGATTTTATTAATTAATTACAGTTAAGAATGTCCGTTCCAGATAAGCAAAATAAAAATTTAATTTAAAAGTAAAATAATTAATAAGCCAATATTTTCAAAATCCCTTTTGTTACAATTTTGTATCAAATAAAATTGCTCGTTGTAAAAAATATACATTAAAAATATTTTCGAACATCAGCAAAATATCGACGTTGAACAAGGTCCTGTTGTCGCAAGGAGTGGACCTCGACCGGCTGTGGCATTCAATAGATCAAGTGATCGTGAAGACCATAATATCTGCCTGGCCTATACTCAAGCACAGCTATCACGCCTGCTTCCCTTCGCACGATATGGTTCTGTCTTCACTTTTATTATAGAGTATTAACGATATTAAAGAGTTTTGCATTGCGTTTTTTTTCTATATTCGTGTGAATTCTTCGTATAACGAGTTTTAAATATTATTGCTTTTTGTGTTTTATTAAAGTTATATCTGGTAATTACATTTAATACATTAACTAAAATTCATTTAATTTAATTTATAGGTCCATGCATGTTTCGAGATACTCGGCTTTGATATACTTCTGGATCACAAGCTACATCCTTTTATTTTAGAAGTATGTTAATGTCAGATTTTTATTGCTGACATTTTCTACATTTTCGATTCCATATCATAAACTTCTAGAATATTCTTCGCTTACCATAATAATATGCAAAATTTTGAGCGGTTATTGTGATACATATATATATATAAATATATATAAAAAGCTTTGAAACAAAACTTAAGTTTGTGTTAAGGCAAAATTATCAGAATCACGGTAGATTCTTATATCTTTTTTATATATCTTTTCGTTTTTTTAGTGTTCGCTCTGTAACGTTTGGATTTCAACTAACAAGTCAATTTTCATTGGTTTGATTTTTCATTGGTGTCTCCGTAATAAGAATGGGTACGCTGCATTAATTATACTAATGTTATTCGGCCCTTAGGTGAACCACTCGCCTAGTTTCCACACGGACACTCAACTCGATCGGGAAGTGAAGGAAAGTTTGCTAACAGACACGTTAACTATGTTAAATATCTGGCAGTGCGACAAGAAGCGAGTTCTAGAGGAGGATCGTAAAAGAATACGGGACAGATTGCTTCAGACCAACAAGTTAGTGAATTTTTATTGTGGTGCAGCGAAGCAATATAGAAATAAAGAATGATGTATAATAAAAAAAGACATTGAGAAGTTCAAAGATAATACTTTTTGTAGATTTGCAGAGTATACTCCAGAAGAGAAAGAGTCGGAAAGAAGTCCCTGGCAAACGCAAATTCAGTGGGAAGAGACCCATTTAGGCAATTTTAGGTAACGACGTAAGATTGACATTACGTACATTACAATAAACTAGCTGCCTGTCCTGGATTCGTATCGGTAAAATTCATATAAAGTTAATTGTAACTTTGTAATGTAATGTAATGGGAGGGCCTATTCCTCTAATTTGTTCAATGTGGAAATTGCGCCTTGCACTCAGTGCCGGTGCGGAACTGATTGGTAATTGGTGCAGGTTAGTGCGGCGTATTCAGTCACTCGCCACTATAATGCAAATTTTTAATGGAGGATTTTAGCCGAATATCCGTATAAATAAAGTAGACAACGCATGATTGTGTCGACATGTCTGCAGACGCGTGTACCCGTCGGGCTCGCAGTACGCCGCGCTGTTCCAGCAGCCGGCGGGCTCGCTGTACGCGGGCACGGCCGCCTCGCGGGCGCGCGGGGACTGCGTGCGCCTGCAGCGGGACGACTTCCAGGTCACCACACTACCACTGTCCGTACTACCAGTACACACTGTACCAACAATAAACACGCAAGGATTGGAACACAATAACTAAACGTCCCTCGCTAAAATAAACGACGTCCTATGGAAAATATGACTATCGTGTGGCTTTAAAAAATTAGAACCATTAAATAGTTTTTTGCGGCGTGTGTGTGGTTATATAAATGTTTAGTAATTTCGAAATAGGAATAGCGTATATGAAGTGACAATTTTAAGTAATATTACAGCAAACGAAAGCAAAGGCGGAGGCCTTGAAGAAGCCGTCGCAACCGAAACCAAAGGAGATCGAGAAGAAGGAGAAAGAGGGAGAGGAGGCCGGAGTTAGTGCTAACGGTACCGGAGATAAAATGAAACCGCGTCCGAAAGATACCAAACGCAAGGATAAAGACGAGAAGGGAAAACTTGTAGCGAAGCCGTCTCTAGCGCAACAATCGGTAATGAATAGCTAAATATATATTATATAAATGTCTCAAATTGAAAAAAAAAGTTATTTAAACCGTTTATACATAAAGTTGGATAATTAAGAATAGTTTTTTTATATAATGTGGCACATGGTTTATGAATTTATTACTATATCAAAACCTTATGCCAGTATACAATAAATAAAAAACCTGCATACACGTTGTCAGGGGTTACAGAACAGGTTATAGGTAGGTGTTAGCAGACATAGACAAACGTGTGCAAATTCTTACTGGTGATTAATGATTACGATTACGTATGTAATCTGATAACAGTTTTGCTTAACTAAACTAAAAAAGCCGAGATGGCCTAGTGGTTAGAACGCGTGACTCTTAACCGATAATCTTGGGTTCAAGCCCGGGCAAGCACTACTGAATTTTCATGTGCTTAATTTGTGATTATAATTCATCTCGTGCTTTACGGTGAAGGAAAACATCGTGGGGAAACCTGCATGTGTCTAATTTCACTGAAATTCTGCCACATGTGTATTCCACCAACCCGCATTGGAGCAGCGTGGTGGAAAAAGCTCTAAACCTTCTCCTCAAAAGAGAGAGGAGGCCTTAGCCCAGCACTGGGACATTAACAGGCTGTTACTGTTAGCTAAATTGTCCATGGATTAATCTTAATATGTTTGATTGGTTAGTTTTGCTATTACGTTATTAGGTCACGTGTTATTAGGGTCTATGCTGTATACCTCTAGTATTTAATACCTACGTAAATAGGGAATTGATAGATAAATAAGATTAAAAATATAGTATGTAGTTAGTAATAATAATATACCTAACATCTACCCGCACCTTAATCGCAGTTTAATCCGATTTACAAATACGTTACCAATATTTATTATTGACTTTATTATCAGTACCCACAAAGGTACTGGTTACTGGTGGTACTGGTGATGGTAGGTTACTGGTGGTAGGGCTTTGTGCAAGCTCGTCTGGGTAGGTACCACCCACTCATCAGATATTCTACCGCAAAACAGCAATACTTGATATTGTTGTGTTCCGGTTTGAAGGGTGAGTGAGCCAGTGTAATTACAGGCACAAGGGACATAAAATCTTAGTTCCCAAGGTTGGTGGCGCATTGGATATGTAAGCGATGGTTGACATTTCTTACAATGTCAATGTCTAAGAGCGTTGGTGACCACTTACCATCAGGTGGCCCATATGCTCGTCCGCCTTCCTATTCTATAAAAAAAAAAAAAAAAAAGGTATAACTAAAGAATATTTGAGACAGAGTATTTATCACAGGAATGAATGGTAGAGATCAAACCTCTATATGTTTATCCTACACAGATAACAACAATAGATGGAAAAAATAAAGAACCAAAACCTCCATACGTACTGTGTTCGTACGAACCAGATCCCATCGTAGAGAAGGAGGAACGGGAACGCGTGAACCTGCTTGCGCAACGAGACTTCCTCATCCGTAGCTACGGCATGTTGGAACAGGTACGCGTAAAAACTTATTCAAGTTTCCTTTATACTCAATTTTATTCTAAGCTATAATTCAGAATAATGTTGAGTGATACGTTTTAGGGCCTGAAAAAATATAATTAAATCGATAATATCCCTTACATCACAATGACCCTTAATATCAACAAACTTTTTGTTACTTCTAGATTTATTTGGTAATGAAGAAAATGGGTACTTTGAGACCCGAAGACGAAAGAAAGTATGGCGTTTATGGACGCCTATCAGTTGTGTCAAATTCAACAAAGGTATTATTGAAACTTCCTATCGTAATAAATATCCTAATCATTTTCAGAGAAGAAACAACCGTTATATGTTTATTTTATTTTTTTTATAGAAATTATGATGTCATGCAGAACTTTTAATATTATAAAGTAAAAAAAGGCCATGGACAAACGCAAATAGGAAAGAAAATTTTCGTGTAAAAATAAAGAAATTAAAAAAACTTATATGAGACCGACAATCCGCACGGTTAGTTATATTTTAAGTTTATTACAAATTAAAACAAATTACACTAGTCAACATAGATAAAAAGGAAACATACGCATAATAAAAAAAAAATTGCTAATGACTACATTATATATAGTCATTAGCAATTTTCTTAATTCTTAAGTCATCAAAGTTCTTAAATCATCATTGAATGAGCATACTGATGAAACTTCTTTGCGCTTTTAGTTAAACATGTACTATTTGTTATGTTCAACAGACACTAATCCTATAACATCATATTTTTCTGCATGAAATGAGTCTTTAAAACTGTCATTTCTAGATCATAACTGAAGCAAAATATGTAACAAGATTAAAACGAGTATAGTACTTATTAGAAAGTGTATCCTTACTCATATTTAAAGATATCATTTTCAGCACATATTTTCTTATCCTATTTATTTAAAATTTGTTTGAGTTTTATGCTGTAAAAAATTATGAACATTGTCAATTTAAATCCTTGTGTAAGAGATAAATAAATCTGTAAGAATAGTTTTACAAATGATGTTGTTAAACCATAATAAAAAACCTTTTTTTATTATCAAATATATAATTCCATATCATTTGTCTTATAATAAATCTTAACATATGAAAGTCAGCTCGATGTTCAAAGTCCGGCTTTATGTACTCACCCATTAAAATATATGCAGAAAAACACAGTCTCATTTATAAAATTCATTAACAATAACTCTGTTATAATTGCACTTTTATCTTATGCACTCGGCAGTGTCATTATGCCAGCATTATTAGCATGAAATCATAGATTTTGGTATACCTACATTAATTACAAATTTATTAGTAAATAATATTAAAATTGAAGTTTTTTTGCAAGTAAGCCTCCGTCAATATTATCAAGTAATTTTCTTTTAAGTGATGGCTTTTCTGTTTCTATCTTTGTTATATTTGAAGGCATTGGCAGTTTTGGGCCAAATGAAGGTGCCGGCTTATTACTGAAATATATGAAACTCATTAATTACCTATCAAAAATAAAATTGTAAAGGGTTAGTAAATGTTCAGTATGTACCTGAAGTATGACATTTGTAGAGCCTGTGTACAGTCACAGCGGCGAGGTGGATACAGAGCAAGTAAGCTTTCCAACAATTGCAAAAGATCATCTGATGCAGCACTAAATATATGGCGCAATTGCTGTGCAGGAAATTGTTTATACTGAACATAATCTGTCAAAGTCTTCATGCCCTAACAAAAAATAAAATGTAATGTTTAACTGTATTTAATCATTGCACATAATACACAGTATATTAGTACTAACGGGCCATGTTTCTTCTGTCGGTGTACCAAATACTTGGAAAATACGAGACAGTTGATCTAGGTCAGACTCTCCCGGTAAGAAGGGCACTCTAAGCAATAGTTCAGCTAGTATACAGCCTACTGCCCACATATCCACTCCTGTGCCATATTGCCTAGCTCCAAACAAAAGCTCTGGTGATCTGCGTAAAAAAAAACTGTTCTAATAAAGTTATATAATCTACTATCAAAATAAAATTTACCAATACATTTTTAAGCATAAGGATCTTTTTAATACGCTTTTACCTGTACCATCTTGTGACCACTTGATGGGTGTTTATTCTCGTGGGTGATCCGAATGCTTTTGCCAGACCAAAATCACCAATTTTTAAAATTCCTTCTCTATTAATAAGAAGGTTATTAGGTTTCAAATCTCTATGTAATATCCAATTTTGATGTAAGTATTCCAAGCCTATAAGTTTAATAATAAATAATTAAAAAATTATCATAGTAGCTAACAATGGCTGAAGCTTATTCTTTTTAATTGTAAATAGTGTGCATGTAAGCAATAGCTGATTTAATTAATGAGTACTTTAAACATGCATTTTTTTTATTTAATCTTTGTACATCATACACATAGTATACAAAACACTAACTAAAACTGTTATAAATACTTACCTTTTAAAGTCATTATCATGTAGGCTTTCACATTGGCTGGAGTAAGCACAATATTGTTATCTTTTACAATTATTTCTAAATCAGTGTCCATGAAGTCAAACACCAAGGAGACATTTGACTTTTGTCCGAATACATCTACAAATAGACACAATTTTTTTACTTATAAAAAGACCTGATTGTTCCAGTAAGAAACATATGTATATTTTATGATGAGGTAATTGAAATTATAACAAAATATACATTATATTTTAAACTTGTGTTATTTACAAATTTCATACTATCAATAAATTGGTAGTTGAACAAAAATTTTATTAGTTTTACCTAGAAGTCCAATAAGGTTAATATGTTGTAACTCTTGTAACAATTTGATTTCTCTGAGAGCGGTTCTGTTAATACCATCTTGTGCCTCTAGTCTTGAGCCAATTTTAATTTTCTTTACAGCAACGATTTTGTCAGTTTTCACATCTCTTGCTTTGTATACGGTGGCAAACTAAAAATATATATTTTAAAAATAAATAAATTTAAAAGTCTTAACAATATTTCTAATCAAAAACAAATAAAATAGTCCGTGAATACCTGACCCTCTCCCAAAAAATCTATCTTTTCATAACGTAATGTTGGCTCTTCCATTGCTCACTTGTAATTAATGATCGTTTTTATATTTAATTGTAATTTAGTAATGCCATGTCAGATTAATATGAATTTAACAGAAATTGCTCGCATTTTGTATAACTTCTTTTATTATTTCACTTTATTATAATTACCACTACGTTAGTTATCCTTATCCAGCCACATGAAATTCAAAATTTGACGTTTAACGTAATTGGTCACTGTTGACTGATGAGAGTTAAGACAGGAGTTCTAGAATCTTATCCTAATATTATTTTCTCTATGGTAACTAATTAATCCATGTACTGGAAGCAGTCGACTGTTATCAAATCTGCCACAATAATTTGTTCTGTAAATTAATTTTACAAAGTATGTCTATCAAATCATTCAATTCGATAAAACATTATTAAGGTGCGTATGTTTATTACATTGAGACAGAGGACATAAATGAGTATACACAAATCAAAATTAAAAAAACCACTGCATGAGTAATTACCGTCTGGAATGGTGGCAAGGAAAGTTGCAGGATTTCCCTTTTGAATCGCTAATAAATATATATATATACCTTAATCACTGGAAGCAATGACACAAGATCACGTTTCTATAAAATATTACTATAAAATAGCATTTTCAATTTTCGATAAACATAAAGTAGAAACAGACTTGGGCAAAATGTTATTAAATTAATAAAATTAATGATTACGATTTCAACGATACGACTATATGAATAATACGAAAGTCATAAAAAAAGTAAAGAGAGTGAATAAATCAAGTGCCCAGAGCTTTCGCACGCGGCTTCTTCAGAATCAAAGTTAATCCGTAATTGATGATTACACGTATTAATCGTAATCATTAATCTGATTACATTTTGCCCAAGTCTGACATGATGTTTATCGTTTTATCTCGTGAAATATAATCGTTTATTTGTTGCACAGTATTTTATTACAATTGTCAAAATTCAAATTGTCAAAGTCAATATATTATTATCGAAGAGAGTACCTATGATACACATAATGGAGATTTTGTTGACATCATTTAATAAAATGTAAAAATGTACTTAACAAAATAAATTCCTTATTAACTACTTATACGTTGTTGTGGTTTGTTATAAATTTGAATAAGGATGTTTTTAAAAGTAAAAGTATAAAATATTTAAAAAATGAACACAAGCAGTAACGTTGAAAATGTTTATTATGAAGATATACCCCCTGGCACCCTTGACGATGAAGGTTTTTTTTGTACTGAAAAGATCGTGCCCAGAAAAATTAAACCGCAAAATATTGTTATGAGACTCATGGATCGAGAAATTTATGGATCTCGCAAACCTGGATCTCATTTTCATGTAGTTCGAGAATTTTATCAAAATGTCTTTCCTAATTTGACTATAGTCAACGTAGAAAAACCACCATGTTTTTTGAGAAAGTTTAGTCCAGACGGAAAACATTTCATAGCATTTTCTGCTGATCAGACATCATTAGAGGTAAACATGTAACATATTTTTGTAAAAATTTTATTTTAAAAAAAGAAAATAGACTCATCACTTACATGGTTCTCACAAACAGTTAAATTTAATCAAATATCTACAAAGCCACTTCACTAATTTTATTTTATGTAATTATGTGGCTGAAGAATGATAATCTGAAATCCAAATCCAATATCTTGCTTTAAACACACTGTTGAATAATGCAAGAGAATGATGAATGTCAATGACCAGTCATATTTAGTTTAAACATGATTATTACTGAGATAATTATAACCATGTGTAAATGATAAATGTCATTCCAACCTTCCATTATAGATTTATGAATACAGGGGAGCATCAGCCGCTGGAGACCTTGTGGCAGGATACCCATCAGATTTGTTAAATGCTGATGCAGATGCTCATCATAGAATAAGAACTCATATATTCTATAGATTTTTTAAGGTAAACTTGGGTACAAATATGTTAGCTAATATATTAACATGTAATTATATATTCTTATAACAATACTTTACATTATGTAGTAAATAATGCTAGTTGTTCCTAACTTGCTGCATCTTTGTACAGTTGTTGTAGGCACATGCTTAATTTATGGGGGCAATTAAATATTGTATTTTGATAAATAAACAAAAAGTTGACAACTTTTAATGAATAAACATATGATCCAAAAGTCCAATAAGAAAGCAAAGTTTGTTAGTTATATTAGATTGGTACTGGTCTCGCCCAAGGTAGTGACAACATATTGTTCTCAATCAGTCAATCAAGAACACTGACCAGGAAGAGGTCACTCTTCCCGGTTATTATAGATTAAAAACTGGATGTTTTCTTTTGACTGTCTAACCACTATTATGTTACTCAAATAATTCTAGATAGTTTAACTAAAGTAATATTATAAATTTGGCACCTATAATGTATTGCACTGATTAGATGAATATACATGTGAAGAGTTGAAATGATGATCTCATAAATTATTCTCTTTCAGCCAAAATTTACAGTTAATGTTTGCCAGCAAAGATTAGTTTCTAGAGCAGAACGCAATTCTGGTCAAGTTCCATTTATGGAACAACAACTAAACAGGGAATGTAGTCTATTTACTGAAGACGGTAGATATGTCATTGTTGGTTCCGCAGCACATATTCCCGATGATCTAAGGCCACACTTTTATAATATACATAGCAATAATGAAGCGGTTACTCCTACTATCAGGTATATAATGATTTAAAATGATTAATTTTTGTTTATTAATAAACCATTTTGAAGTTATTTTATATTGCTAATATATTTTTTTTTAATTTAATTTTCGTCACTTTATAGATCTGCACTTGAAGATTATTCACTTCACTTAGTCGACTTACATCATGGCAAATTGTGCGATACGAAACATTTTAGAACTGACAAAATCTACCTTTCACATAATCAAGGCATCTATTTATACAAAGAAGTTTTAGCCGTGTTATCTGTTCAACACCAAACAATACATTTATTCCACATAGTCGATGGAATGCTTGTTGAAATCAGAAAAATTGGACGTTTTTGCTACGACGATGATCCATATACTGTTAGTTCAGTATTTGCACCAATGACTAATGAAAGGCCATTTTATGAGGAAACCATAAATAGTTTGAAGCATAGACTTCTTGTATTTCTTTTTAAAAGGGCAAAGTCTATAAGTGATGAAACAAACGATCCTTTGGAATTAAGAAAGTTTTATAAATATTTTGACATGTTTAAAAGTTTAAGAATGTGGAAAATGCAACTATTAGATGAAGATCACCTTTTTATTAAATATGCAAGTGAGGAAGTGGTGACATTGAGGGTTGCAGAACCAAATAGTCAATCATCCTTCTTCGTTATATATAATATAAGTGAAAGTAAAATTTTAGAGGTGTATGAAAATACTTCAGAGGGATTGCTGCAATTGTTCGAAAATTATTGCGACTGCTTTAGAAATGCCAGACTATGTGCAGACTCGCAGTTCACTTGTTCTCCCTCCAATAACTTATATGCTCGGTTGACTCAACAAAGATTTAAACAGACAATAGTGCGGGCTATCTACGGCGGGCGCACTGAAGCGACTAAAAGAATATTGGCACAATTGCCTATTAGTGCTCAGTCTTATAGTGGATCACCATATTTAGACCTGGGTCTTTTTAGTTACGACGACAAATGGGTATCAGTTATGGAGAGACCGAAGGCTTATGGAGAGTATCCGATACGGTATGTGTTGTACTATTCATTATTGTCATTAGATTATATTACGTAAGGAAACTATTTGTTTCTCAATGTGGGTTTGTTTTCAGTTTTTATGCTCGGGATTCAGGACTTTTGAAGTTTAAGATTTACGCCGGAGTTTTGGGTCAGTCTGTACCGGCGAGTGCGCGGCGGCTTGTGGCGTTTACTTTTCACCCCACCGACCCATTCGCCATAAGCGTTCAGAGAACCAATTCGGAATATATTGTCAATTTTCACATTAGAAATGCAGTCTTTAGTTGACTACCGTGATATTTACAATTACAAGCCTATGTTGTATTATTGAAAACTCGTTTGACGTTGTCAGATGAGTAAATGTTTATATGTATGAATATTAAATTATACAATTTTATACAAGATACAATATTTTTCATTTACTTTAATGTTGTTTTACATGAATGCACTATAGAAAAGTAAAGAAGCCGGTACGACCCACTGATTCGTTATGGTCTCCTCTTTTTTTGAAGAGAAAGTTTAGAGCTCATTATATTACACCAATGCTGCTCCAATGCAGATTCGTGTGTCGGACTATCATTCGTCACCTGTAGTTTCCCTTCACCGCCGAGCTCAAATTAAATTAAAAGCACATATGAAACACGTGACTGAGTATGACACCGAAATTAATTATATTTAATAATATAATTATATATAATTCGTTTAAGATTTACGTGTTCTAGCCACTGGGTTATCCATATGACAGCGGTGGTGGTTTGGGCCCATATTATACATTATATAGTATCAGTTTAAACTAAATAAAAAATCGATATCTTATTGTAAATAGATGATTTATTTATGTAACGTCGTAATACAAAACACTGTTATAAAACATCGCTATTTAAAATAACCAATTATGACAACGTAAAACACTAGAATAATGCTAGCAGTATTTTGCGATATCATGAAAAATAAATATGCGCACATATTGTCATTTGTGACAAGTCGTAAAAATAAATCATGGAATCAAACATAATTTAATACAAATATTATAAATAAATTAAACATCATGATTAAGACACCTACAAACAATAACTTTATAAATTAAAACTATAGAATGCAGTGGAATCAGCCCTACGGACAAGTTGCGTTTGAAAACATTCCTAACAATGTTTACTATCAAACCAATACGGACTATGGTGCGTTTTCAGTTAAATTTAACCGTAGGCATATTCTGTAGTAGCAATCAGGGGCGGATTTCCCTAGAAGTCGAGTAGGCCTTGGCCTTGAGCGGCAAAATTTAGGGGACGGTAAAAATTGGCAAGATTAAAAAAAATGTCATCACGCCGTTTGTAAGCCTACAAAGCAAACATAGCAAAAAACAAATCCCGAATAGAAATTCCGATCATTAAAAGTTTCAGGGAGTAAGGAGGAGGGAGAGCAATTTTCCATAATCCTCAAGTCTAAGTATCAAATCCGCAAAGTAATCAATATTAATAAACAATTGTGTACATTTTTACTTGCACTAAAACAAAATACACTTCTTCTTTACAACTTTCTTGGTAACAAATGCACTTGTTCACAATACAAAACTTGCCGATTCTCTTTTTATGAAGATTCAGCTTTATAGTTTTGTGTAAATAAATGATAGTGATAATATCTAAAGTATATGTTATTTCCTTTCTTCCAGCACCACCATTTCGAGCAATAGGTGAGGGTGAAGTTACATCTATTTATATTCCAGATGGCAGTACGCAGATGTACTTTATACCTACTATTAGATACGATCGTTGGTCACCCCAATATAATATCAATTTTCCTAATGTTGATAACTTTCACAAGAATTTAAGTACTGACTATTGGTTTGTAAGAAGCGTTTCTTTCCCGTAAGTTATATTTGTGTACTAACTTTGTCTATATTATTCATTTAATTCACTGGCTTGAGTGCTTCGGCTGCGTGATATTCACCTATGATTTGTTTTTAGTAATATTCTCTGATAAATTTCTAGGTCGAGCTAATAAAAAACTGCAAGGTTTTTCTGACTAGAATTTATCAGTATTGGAGTTTGAAAGTTGGTAGTGTTTAGGTACATTCCTGTACTTCGAAAAGCACGTAAAACCAGTGGCCATGTGCCTTAACTCCTTCCGGTCGTTAGGTTTTGCCGTCCCAACGGATAAACAAAAAGAAAGAAGTTGTATAAAATATGTTAAATGTAAATTGCATTGCATATACTTTGAACAGTAATTACCTAATCTCTCTTTAAAGGCCTCCGTGACCAAAATCGGTAATGAGGACATTTTGTCATCATTAGTTACTTTAACAATGCGACATAACTCATAATGATTCAGTCTTGGCTCATGTTACTTTAAATATTTATAACTTGATTTAATAATGTTATAGGATCCTTTTTAAGGTATTTTTTGCGGTGTTTTATAAAACACGGTACGTACAGTTGTAGCTGTAAAATATATATAATAGTATTTCATGAAGTGTGAAATATGAACATAGTATTATAAAAATATATATTTCTGTGTCAAATTGTAAAATTATGAAAGTTACACATTATTTGGATTATGTATTAAATACCATTTATTTAGTTCATATTTAAAAAATAGTTAAGAAATGAGTGCGTTATCGTTTTAAGCACATCCTTAAATGATTCATTTTTAGGATATCAACGAGTTTTAACAATCACTTGCCAAATCCATGTGGGAATTCTATACCAACACAACCGTTTACTCCTAATTACACTACTAACTTACCATTATGTCAAACTGAATATTATCAAAAGGTTTGTTTTACGATTCACTTAATTGTTCATTTCTTACATATTAATTGGGAAAAGCTCGTAATTTATCTTACTAAAGCTTTGTTTTCGTTTTTAGCAATATTAATACTATGTAACTTAGAAATGTAAGTTATAATTGCACGTAACTGGTGATGTGCCGAGTATCCGTATCCGCATCCATGGATAGCCGAGGGAGGAGAAAGATCAGTATCCGTTCCTTTATGGCGGATCTTGTACCTTATTATTTTCATTTCATAGATGGAATTCTATAGATATATAGATTAAATAGCAATGAAAACCTTATAAAACAGATTCGATTATTTCTTAAAATCTAATATTTGATATATTTGATCGTACTAAACTATAAACAAAACAAAAGAAAGACCCGCGGCATGTAAATGTGAAACATGTCCTGTCGTCAACTATCGTTTCAAGGTCTCGCGCACCGACACCGATTGAGTAAGAAAGTTAAGATCCGTATCCGCGGATCTGACACCAAATATCCGTATTCGGATTCGTATCCACGGAGCACACAGTACCGTCCAAAAGTTTCGAAGCTCATATATTTTTATACAAAACTAAACATCGCCGACAATATGCGCTAAAAAATAGTAATAAAATTAAATTTTACGATTGTTTATATAAAGACAATAGGATTATCATACCATATTTATCAAGTTTTAACAAATTCCTTGATTTTGACGAAACAAAAACTTTTTTATTTTACCTGGCTGCTTCCAAACTTTTGAACGATAGTGTATATTTTTAACGATCCGGGTAACGAATGAGCAATATTTATGAACTACTTTTAACAATGTAATTTAAACGAAATATGTAACCTAAAGTTTTTATCTCTATGCAACAAATAAAAAAAAGAACGATTTATTATTACAGTTCCACAATGATAATGCAACATCGACGACAGATATCACGTACTTTTACCCTAGTCTACGTCTAGAGAGGATTTCACACAACAGCACGTTAGTTCAAACTAATAAACCCTCTGCAAACTACAACATTTCTTACGATGGAGTAAAAAAGTGTCCGTGTAAAGTGAGCTTTAGAGTAGAAAAAGAAATTCGTAATAAATGTATGTGTCAAGAAAGTGTCAGTTCAATGTCCGTTGACAGTGTGAGTACACCTAGCGAAAATAGCATAAAGAGAAAAAAAAAACATGTACGTTCGAAACGTAAAAGCAAAAATAAGACAAGTAAACGTAGAGGTATTATTTGCAAATGTAGTGATGACGCGAAAGAAACATCAGACAAACTGGTGACGACTTATATGGACACGGCTAGTGGTAACGTCGAAAGTAAGGGTCGCGATACGCAGACGTCACGGAACTCGAAAAGAAACGACATTAAGCCCGAGGTATGGATACCTAGAAAGAGGAAGAGCGCAACAAGCCCAAAATCTTCGACAAACACAATCGACCAGTTATTCAGCTTGACGACATCAGACGATTGTGCGTGCGTAAGTTGTACGGATACTGACAGTCAATGAATAAAACACTATATTCATAGTTTCTTATAATACATTTATTCCTTATTGTTACACGTATTTACATTTTGAAAATAGTACAATAATAAACAAAAACAAAAACGAGATTTTCATTTTTTACCTTTAAAATATTACAGGGTATATTTATTTCAGATACGCTCTTTTTCGTCCTAAGTTAACAAACTTTAGACTAGCATTCGTTTAAAGTTGTGTGTTATTACAATTTATCGAACGAGGAAGACTGCAAATAATATAAAGGTTTTGCTACCTGAAGAAATTACTTTGGTAAAAAATGACTCTTGCGTGGAGTCGTAAGGATCTATTAGCGATCGCAAAAATGTATAAGTAGACATTTTATGTAGGCAATAAATATTTATTTAAATTTGTATAACACACAGTCTCATTATTTTTTCATAAGAAAAATTCATACTATATATGGCTCGGAAATTACAATAATTCTACATATTCGATTAAAAATAATTTACATTTTAAGGAACAAATTAATATCATTGTTTTACATGAATTTTTACCATGAAAATTATCTATCTATATTTGTCTATTAACTTTAGATAAAAACAAAATGTAGCAATAGATAGAACGATATCGAATACATTGCGACACGCTAATAGACCATGTTCGGCTCGGATTACTAACCAATTTTTAAGAAATTTATAAATTAATCGTAAAAAGAAAACAATGTAACACTTATAACTAGTATTGCATAAGGAAAATAAGTGGACTTTCCCATCGTGTAGCCTTTGAGTAAATCATTGCTATTCAAAACATAATCGGTAGTGTTTTGTATGCTTGTAATTGCAACAATAAAAATATTTACATTTTGAATGAAATGTTCTAAATAAATCATTTTAAAATTTACAATGACAAGCATAGAAGAGTTCCACAAACATTAAATCGAAATACCATCACACTTCTCCAACTGAGATTCCATTTTTTTGTCTCCATTTGTCATGACAATTTATTTTTTATATTTATACCATACAACCTCATTTTATTTTATTAACAATATTAAACCGTATATTACGATTTTAAATTACCAATGGTAATCACTAAGTTTTAGCACACAACCAGGAAGTTAGTTAAACAACTTTATTCCTTATTTTATCTAAGCACACATGATTACTCTACAACACAGTGCTAATACCAATCTTAAACAAAAAAAAAATAATGAAGATCAGCTAAAAATTCAACGATTTATCTTAATATCAGACTTTAACACTAATATTGTAAAGGAATGAATTACTAATTTACGTGGTCTCTTCACATAATAATAAAAAATATAATGGAATCGTTTTGTGTGTTCAATTACATCGGTAAAGATTATTAAAAAATAGCATTTCGAGTTCCTTGCATGCAGACAAGAAATGCGTATTAACTTATAGTACTCATAAATTATCGATATATTTCTCTATGTGCATTATAAATGTTCACGTTTACAGTGTGATCAGACACCATATTTATATTTAAATAGAGGAAAAAAAATATGATACAAAGAAAACTACAAATGTTATTTGACTAGACAGTACCATAGTACCGACATACGGTCACGTTATTTCATTGAGGAATTTTACATTATATTATTTAGGCCTTACAAATTATAAAAGGGCTTTTAGTGCCACCGATAATCTAATCGTTTGTATTTTTTTATCAGCTTTAGAAATAGTTACACATTCGAATATAAATTTTGAATCAGAGTTTCGATAAAAAATTATACATGCATACAATCAGCTATTTAACATACTTTTATTACAATTCGCAGTGTTATTGTTAAGTAACAATTATGTCTCCATGGACTATTGGTAGAAATTTACTAAATACTCGAAATATACGTACTAAAAATAATTTAATAAAAACGTTATCACAATATTTTTATCAACTTTGCCTTTTGTTTATATGTATCATGAAAATATTTCCTAAATTATTTATTTATATGAAAATTATAAAAAGATATCATTTCATATGAAGGTTTCAAAAATTATGGTCCATGGCCAAGAATATTGTGCTTTGTAAAATTTGTGCATAATTTGAACAATATAATTTAATATAATGTAATAGAATGCGAGACATAGTGATTTTATCCTAGTACTAAATAATATACTTCACGCCACTGAGAGGCCACTAAAAGCCCCGCGAGAGCAAAAATACACAACATGAGATAAAATTCTCCTCTATAACACACCAATTTTTACTATCCTGCATTATGGTTACTTCTTAAGCGAGGAAGAAGTATTTATACTTTATCAAAATAATTTAGTACTTACACGATAGATTAAAACCTTGTATATTAAAAATACAGCTTGCATTTTCACAGCGGCCACTAGTGTAACAAAGTTTAACTTAAAAGTTTCACCGTCTTTACTACCGCATTCACTGAAAAAAAATATTTCAACTATTATTTTTAATTATTGATTTTACAAATGCGGGCCGTTTTCTTACTTAATAATTTGTTTTAGATTTTACACAGACATTAAATTACTCAAGCCCGCTGATGTTAAATGTGCAATAATTTTTTAATACAAGTTAAGCCCCCAAAACCTCCGCGGTGCTTGCCTCGTTTAGAGCTGATGATCCTCAGTTAAAGTTCAATGGTTCAACTCGTGTCGTCGTATAAGATTCAGTCGGCAAAGTAAATGTTGAGTAACTTTATGAAAGCGTGGGCGGCGTCACCTGGTGCGCGTGCGCGGCGTCGCGGATGGCGGCGAGGCGCAGGCGCGTGTGCGCGAAGGTGGGGCGCTGCGCGGGGTCGGCGTGCCACGCCGCGCGCATCACGTCGTACGGGCCGGCCGGGCAGCCCTCCGGCGCCTCCATGCGGTAGCCGCGCTCCACGTGCCGCACCACGTCCGCCAGCGGCTGGGACAAGAGGGTTGATGTCATTCGTTCATTTTTTTTAGTTATCTATTTTAAATAGTTAATTTTTTCGTCAATTCGAGGTAAAATAATCTTGGACCAATAATAAGTACAGCGGAAGATTCATAAATAAACATGAACTTTTAAAAAATTTATTATAGTATGTCAAATTCGTGCACTTACGATTCTCGGATACGGAACTCTCCCGAATGAATATATTTCCCAGAGAAGTATACCAAAACTCCACATGTCAGACTTATTTGAAAATTTCTGAGAAGAAAAGGATTAAAATGAATATACACAATGGAATAACACTCGTAATGTATATATAGTAGGACAGGAGCTCACGTTGTACTTGAGCGCCTCGGGCGCGGTCCACTTGATGGGCAGCTTGGCCTGCACGCGCAGCGCGTCGGCCGGGTCGTCGGGCGTGGCGTCAGTGCGCGCGAGGCCGAAGTCGGCCACCTTGGCCGTGCCCTCCGCCGAGATGAGCACGTTGCGCGCCGCCAGGTCGCGGTGCACCACGCGCTGCCGCTCCAGATACTCCATGCCGCAGCACGCGTCGCTGGAACGATGCACTTCATATTATATATCATCCAAATCATCATACAAATTATGCGTTAATAGCTGAGTGCATTTTATTAACGACATTCAAATTGGATCGACAATAAAAATTACTGTCCAGTTCTATAATATTAGTATAGAAAAATTCTGAGATGTTAGCAATTTTTAAAAACGAAATAGTTTAAATGGAAAATTAACTAACTACGCAAAGTTTATTTGGTTGAGCTGCGTGACGTAGTGCCTGCCGCGCGAGCGCAGATAGTCGAGCAGCGAGCCCTGCGCGCAGTGCTCCGTCACGATGCACGTGCTGCCGTTCATACTGAACACCACGCAGCCCAGCAATCGAACCAAATTTTCGTGTTTAAGAGATCTAAAAAAACCAGACCTAACTATTAAAACTTGTAATTACTTATCATAAATATATCTAGTAAATTGAATTGTAGTAGTAAATAATACTACGTTAATATAATAGTATATGTATTATTACTTTTATATATAATAAATCACTTACGCCATAACACTCGCTTCCGCACGGAACTTGCTGGCCGCCTCTCTATCCTTTAAAATCTTTACGGCTACTTTTTGAGTGCCATTTAGAATGCCGAGCATCACATCGCCAAACTCGCCTTTGCCTATATTTTCTCGAATTTCCAAATCTCGTTCAGCTATTATCCAACCTAAAATAAATTAAAATTGGAATTAAAAATAAACGTGATATTCCGATTCAATAACACATTTATTCGATATATTTGATATATATATCGCGCCATTCTTAGCCACATAAACCTGCATAGTCCAATTTGTATCAACAAAATCTTTAATCTAATATTTTTTTTTTTTTTTATAGAATAGGAAGGCGGACGAGCATATGGGCCACCTGATGGTAAGTGGTCACCAACGCTCTTAGACATTAGCATTGTAAGAAATGTCAACCATCGCTTACATATCCAATGCGCCACCAACCTTGGGAACTAAGATTTTATGTCCCTTGTGCCTGTAATTACACTGGCTCACTCACCCTTCAAACCGGAACACAACAATACCAAGTATTGCTGTTTTGCGGTAGAATATCTGATGAGTGGGTGGTACCTACCCAGACGAGCTTGCACTAAGCCCTACCACCAGTATCTGTATCTTCATAAATCATAGTTTTTAGAAGAGGTTGGTTTGTTTATGTTATTTACAAATAAAATAAAAATATTGCTATTTGAATAATAAAAATGTAATCAGTTCCGGTTAATGGTCTATAAAAGCTCACTATAAGGTGCCCCATATAGTGGAAGATCTCAAGATCCTTCTTAGCTTAAGGTGTCTCCGGACACAAATTATCTCTGGACGTTGTGAAGCGCTATGCCGAGCGCGTCCGGCGTGGTCGGTGTCGGTGTGGTAGCTCAATAACGGAGAGCGGTACTCACGCGCATCCATCAACTTCTGCGCGCCGTCGGGCTGGTCCGCGGAGAGGTGCCCGAACGCGTGCTGGAAGTGGCCCGAGCTCAGTGCGCTCGATACGCTCGGCGTGGGCGGGTACGGTGGTGGCTGCTGTAAAATTAGATATATACTAAATTTAGAAAGTTTCTACATATTTTGTTCAAACAATTAAGCTATTTTTGGTTTCATAATAAAGACCTATTAAAATTAAATTTAAAAAGAACTGAGTCAAAAGACATTTCCAGATTTTAATATTTTTTTTATATTATACGATATTATTATAATAATATTATATAAAGAAAAAAAATTAAGCATTTATTTTTTATTAATTAATTATCTTCTCTTCGTCTTTTTTAAGAAGTGATGTGACAATGTATAAATACAAACCTGTGGCAATGGGGAAAATGGTGTTTGAAGAACATTATTATTATTGGCACCATTTGGAGATGATTTAGGAAGCCATCTTTCTAATTTTGTACAAAGCCCGTCTGCATCTTTTAAATAATGCTGCAAAAATAGACAAACATAACATTTCATTTTTATTATTTCACTACAATGATATTTACTTTATGTGAAATTAATATGAAATTCACCTGAATTAAATCGGGCATATTATCGAAGAACTCCTCATCGTCTATCGTCAGGCGTTGATTTTGACTGTCAGGCGCTGTCGCCCATTTAACTCTGTAAAAATAAGAGAACAAAAGTTTAGAACTCGTGACACGTGTACGTGTATTGCTCGTTTATGTCTTATAAATATATCTACAGCCGATTCCTACAGATATATTGAAAAGACGACCTAGAAGTATCGTGACGTCATTGGCCGAGATCTAATTAATTTTGCTAATATAATAATAAAGTGTTATTCGAGAAAAGCTTTTTATGTAGGTCAAGCCGTTGTCGGAATTCAACCCGTATTATAAATAAAGAAATATTAATCAAAAACTGTTTGTAGTGCAAAACATAGCAGAGCTATTAGAAAATCGCAATCGGAATACGTAAATCGACCCGCAGAAATCCTTAACCAGGGATATAGTACGTACCGGTAATGCTCGACGCGTCCCCGGAAGCGCACGCAGAGCGTGTGGTCGCCGGGGAAGTTGGTGCTCTCGCGCACGAGGAACACGCCGTCCGGCGAGCCCGACAGCAGCGCCTCCGCGCGCTCGCGGGAGATGGCGCCGTGGTGCCAGCTGCGGCGGGGGCATTATAATAATAATAATATCCTGGGACATTTTTCACACACGGTCATCTGATACCAAATTAAGCTTGTACTGAGCTTGTGCTATGGAAACCAGACTGATATACTACTTTTCTTTTGTAAATACATACTTATATGGATAATTAACAGAATATTATCTTAGCAACATAGTTAAAACTTAATTCCGTTTCTATTTATAAATTTTCACTTACATCGGCATTTCGAATAATATGTTGTCATAAACAATATACATATGTCATTTGAATAGATAGAGCCACTAATCAATTATTGTTTTGTAAAGAAGCATTAAATTAAATTCTTGCTAAGTGGGCCGGTGTAATTAAAGGCAAAAGGAACGTAACATCTTAGTTTCCTTGGGTAAACATTGGCGGGGACATTACATTATAACTTAATTGGGTTGCGATTTCCTCTATGAAATGAAGAAAACCTAAGTTCATCACGTCCAATTGTTCAATATACAAAATGTT
Organism: Nymphalis io; assembly: GCF_905147045.1. Lineage (NCBI taxonomy): Eukaryota > Metazoa > Arthropoda > Insecta > Lepidoptera > Nymphalidae > Nymphalis > Nymphalis io. The sequence continues at coordinate 8,109,895 of NC_065901.1, read as the reverse complement.
TTTCCTTATAGTTGTTGTACTTCGATTGATTTCTTTGTCTTTTATGACCAGTTTCTAAAACTCGAGAGAGTAATGATGATAATAAGGTTACACTAGTCATCAATAATAATAGCCAATTAAAACACATAGCTAAGTATCTGTCTTACTTGGCGCCGTTAATAATAAAGCAATAACGACATAAATATAAAAAACTGTTAACGTAAGACAAGGTCGGTTCAAGGCTTCGGTCGGAACAGTTTATATTAATATTTAAAGATTGCATTAGTTTATGAAATAATATATAATTAATTATTATCAAAAGTTGTACGAAATTTAAAATGTTCTTTAAAAATTTTAATGTTGAAAACACTTGATTATTGTATACATATTATTTTGCAACCGTTGTCTACGACGCAACACAATCTTATCGTTACTAAACCGACTTCTCTAGAAAGTTACCGTGATTGCCAAACGAATGTTACAAACGGACGAAATGATAACATAATATAAAGAAATAATTACTTAAAGTCAGCGTAATTAATTAACGGCGAACCGGATTCCGAGTTAATCTTTTCACAGTCACTCTCCGTCTCCATAACTCAATAGAACCGAACTATGCTAACGAGACAACGCCTGAGATAAGCGATATGTTATCACGATTAACACTTTTCGCGTCTCTCATCTTTGACACGAGTACTCTGATTAACGAAAATTGAATAAAAATTTAATACAATTTTTTATCGATATACGATAATTATATTATGATAAACTGATTGTATAGATAACGGAACAAGTTAAGTAAAAAGATATATCATAATAGAAGACTCGCTTTTATTAAAAGAATATCTTACTAATGTCAAAACTATTTATTATTGTTGTGTTTCGGTTTGAAGGGTGAGTGAGCTACAGGAATAAAAGACGTAACATCTAAGTTCCTAACGTATCGGATGGTTAATATTTTTTTGTCAATGTATTTGAGCGATTGTTACGACTGACCAAACCCGGTGGCCCTTGGTGTGGTAGATTTTTTTGTCATATGTTCACGCCGAAATGGCTGAATGGATACTGATGTAATTTGGCACAGTGGCGGATCATGTTCGTATTACTTGATGATAAAGTTATGAGCAAATAATTATAAAAATTTCAATTAGAAGAGATGATCTATAACATATACAGAAATCAACGCCTAGCCTTAGCCTCGCACTAGGAATAAATAGCTTTTCTATATAATTTATTTTAAATGTAATTGTTTTTGACGAGCAATTACAATAAACTTATCATTAAATAACAGTAGAAATCATCAACTTACGGCCACTGCGTCATGTTGATAAGCCTGTTGGCTGCGGGCGGTGGATTTTGACCAGACGAGTTCACAAGGACGTCACTCGGTCCCTTAGGAACCACTGTGGACATACAAACAAATGTCATTAAGATCGACGATAATACGTGCACAACACAAACAATAAAAAAATATTACACATAAATATGACTATTAATAAGAAAAAATATTGATTTTAAATTTCGAAGCAAAAAAGAACTACGAATTTTATAAATTACTCTAGAGGATATAATAAGGATTATTAAATACGAATTAATTGGCATTTTGGATCTAGAGGCGTATTAAAGTTTAGTTTTCATTCAAAAATTTTTTATGAATGAGTATAGAAATTACAATCACACACGTGAATAATTTGTTTGTTTTTATATCAGAATTACACAACTCATTGTGATGAGACGTAATGGATAATTTGCATAATTCAAATTAGATAGGACATTTGGGACTACATTTTAATGTAACAATAATAATTATTTATTATTTTAATGAGGGTAACTTGATTTGCAAGTGACGTTGGAAGACGACATTCGTTGGTCTATGTTTTCTCTTTTAGCTTTGAAACCAACTTAAAAATATATATATTTAATTTAATAATCCTAATCAATCATGAGATGTATAATTTTATACTTACATAAAAGCTAACATTAATATTTAAATATTAAAACCAAATATTTTATGCACTATAGTAAAAGAATCCTCACCAAGTGTTGTGTAAATTGTACAGAATGCGCGAAGATAATAAACGTACGGGGGATACAAAGGGGGATACATCCTAATTTAAATAGGTTAAAGATAAAGCGATCCTGCGACAATAAACATTCTAGAAGTATCGCTAATCACGTGTCAGCGTGTCAGTGTATAATCATTATCATGAATTATTTATGTTTCAAGCTTGTGATGCATTTAAAACCGTTTCAAATTCATTTGAATAGCGCACATCGGTTGATGTTTAACATCTGAACATACCGGCCTTTTTTAACTACAATGTTCGTCACGGATCAATAAAATAAACAACTTATATGTCTATGTTAAATCGCTGCTCTCCATCACCAACGTCAAGATGGAGATCAATTTCTACATGGTTGGTATATGCCTCGTTACGGTATCATAGTATCATGTTTGAAAACGAGATCCAAAAGTCAAAGTTTAAACACGTTAGCTTTATGGAGGGTCACTTATATTGTTTTAATAATAAATAATCACTTTAAGAGGTAACGCTCATTAACTACTAATGATAATAATAAAGTTAAGATTTATTTTTCTTTATTCACACGCCGAGATGGCCTAGTGGTTAGAACGCCACGTGAATCTTAACCGATAATCGTGGGTTCAAGCCCGGGCAAGCACCACTGAATTTTCATGTGCTTAATTTGTGGTTATAATTCATCTCGTATTTGAAGGTGAAGGAAAACATCGTGAGGAAACCTGCATGTGTCTAATTTTATTGAAATTCTGTCACGTGTGTATTTTACCAACCCGCATTGGAGCAGCGTGGTGGAATAAGCTCCAAACCTTTTCCTCATAAGGGAGAGGAGGCCTTAAACCAGCAGTGGGACATTAACAGGCTGATATTTTTGTTGTTGTTGTAATAATAAAGTTTATATTTTTTTAAGTTGGACATTCTACTATATATATATATATATATATATATATATATATATATATAATTATCGTCCGCTAGTAGTGTGTGAGCTCACCGGCGCTGGTTTGCGAGGTGTGCATGGGCGCGGGTGCGGGCGCGCCGGGCGCCGCCGCGCGCACCGACGACGACATCACGTTCTGCGAACAACGCTCGCTCGATACACACGTATTGTTTAACGTATCATTATTATAATCATTTTCTTGTCCTTGTATCCATATATTCTAAATTAATTGCAATGATTTATACTGGATGGAGTTTGTTTCGAAAAAAAGAACTTATCATTAAACATATAATTATAGCTCGGAAATTAAATTAAACATCGAAAATTGACTTACGTTATGTTGAACAGAATTTTGTAACGTTGTGGGCGAGAGCGGCGCGTGAGGACCATTGCTTCCGCTGACTCCCCCGCCGCACTTAAACATTATAGGAAGACAACTGTATCGACTGACAATATCCATACAAAGAGCAATGAGCAGGTACGTTTTATGAAACAACATGTTACTTATAACTAATAAGATATTTATACACGTGAATAGTTATTGTTGACCTCTATTTAAAGATTTCTTTCAACCTTTACATAAAGTTTCCTATCAATTATTCCCAGTTAATTCTACAATAGTAATTCATATCTCGAGAGGTTCAGACACGTTAAATTATTCGTAAGACAAATAAAAAAATACTCTATTTTAATTAAAGTTTGTTCTTATTTATTAGATGATATCGTTCGTTTTAACAGGGTAAGCAGATGAGCATCTACGTAATGTTGAGGTTAATAAACAAGTTTTTTTACCTCGTTAAAACGAATCGTAATCCAACCTAACCTCTATACAACAAACCTCATTGTAACAAATTACTTGGTACAATGAAATTGTTTTAATTCCCTTGAGTTTAGTTATATCGAGGTTGCACTATATATACATATTAAAGAAATATGATTTAATATTTACATTAATTTTTCGTTTTTGTATTATATTATCTTTCTCATTTTTATCTTTTTTCCTATTGTTCGTTCAAATAATATACACGTAAACTTCTAAAGAGTATTCTATGTAAATATAATTTGTGACGCGTGAAAATAAAGAAATGATTAAAAATTGATAGGAAATATTTAAAATAATATAAACGGCAAAAAAGAAATTAAATTTTATTTATCTCTGACAAAAGTGGCGTATAAAATATCTCAAATTAATAAACAACAAACATTATATGAATAATGTTATTGTAACTCAATTAATTTATCATCAGTCAATAGACAAAACCGTATCTTACAAGTTGTAACAACAATAACTACCTAATTCCAATAAAACAACGTCCAGTTGGTTGGTTTTCATTAAATTATTTTTTTTATATTTGAATATGGATTACAAAACTGTCTCGATGAAAAACCCTTGTAAAATTTTAGACCTATAATCATACGCGTCTATATAATCATAATACTATAAATTCTCCTATTTTTTTGCAGTCGGTTAAAAAACATAACAAAACAAACCATATGAAAAATGAATATGATAATGAATAGTTATTTACGTAACGATATAACGAGATTTACGAATGCGAAAAATATTTCTACGAACAGCTCCAGTTCGCATGAAGTTTATGAAAAGATAACAAAACTAAAAACGACAGACAGACAATATATACATGACAGACATGAATTGTCTTAATCTTGGGAATATTTTTTTTAGAAAAACAAATAATAAGCAAATCAAATATATAAAAAAATTATCTACATCTATCTATCTACAGAAAATTGCAATAAAGCATATATAATAAGGCAACGACAGCTTTATGTAGACATTTAGAAAATTCTATACTTATAGTTTTGTTATCGGGTTAGCGATAACCAACTTACGAGTTTATGACTGCTATATAAAATAAACACTTTCTGTATGAATAAAATTAGCAATGTGAATTTACCGGTAGCTGGTGGGGTGGTTGCGCCCGCTTGAGACGTGCGGGTGCAGTAGGCGCCGGGGTGGCGGATGCGGAGTACCACCCGCACGGACCAACGCTCTGCGTGCTGTGCACACCGTGCTGGAACACGTGTGCAAATAACTATTTTGTAGGCAATGGTTCAAATAGTTGTGAGAATCTTTAAAATGTTTTTCTTTATCACTAAAAAACTTTATTTATATTATAATTATAGTTTTGGCTAGTTCGTTTTATACAATATGGACCTCAAATGGAAGGGTATGAATATTTACCTACTTGATAGAAATTCATAAAAAGTTGGTAAAAAGTGGTTGGTTGGTAATAGTAAATAAATACGTCGTGGAATTACGACGTATTCATAGATAATAATTATTACCAAATCGCCTTGTTTGATGAGTGATGAAGTGATAATCATTCATCAAACAGGAATCGGAAGAAAGCTGCCACAATGGAAAAAACAAAAGCACAGTGTACCACTGTCCCGGTAAAACCGTTATTTACAAGTGGCATTGATTATTTGAACAAGTTCGAGAGTCAATTGAAAACTACCCTCGCCATGAACGAGTGATACAGATCCAACACATCAGACATCGTAAATAATCGAAAAAATGTCTACCTAACTAAACTACATTTTGGGGGGGTTTTCCATTATAATCTTGGCACGATAAAAGTCAATACAAGATGCGGGCCGAGAATGCTCACGCTGCATCAGCAATGTAAGGCGTCTAAGCAATTTAGAAATGTTTAGTAAGATTATCCTACGCCGATTCAAAAGATTGTCACTTGTCTAAATTAATAAATAAGTCCATGTAATGAGACAAAAGGAGATACGAAAGTACCAATAAATTTAAAGTGTCAGAATCAGTTTTCAGACTATGAAGGAATTTTGTTAATTGACTATAAAAAATGGCACTATGTACTTTCTATAGCGACAGTGAGACTCATCAAGTAAAAAAATACTATAAAAATTGTCCAAGTGTTCAGTGCTTCTGCAAGACAACACGCCAGTTCAAAAGAAAAACGTTAAAATGTTGCCTTATACAATTACGAGTGCAAAAGGGTTATTCACTAACCCAATAGCACAGTTTTAGTCTCTAACGACTTTTTGTTGATTGAAAAAGGTGTTATAGTGACGAAAATTTTTTGCACTACATGAAGTCAAGCTATTGATCGATTTGTGGATTTTAAGTCAGTAATACCCTGTAAATGTCCCACTGCTGGGCTTAGGTCGTTTCTCATTTTTGAGGAGAAGATTTAGGATTTAAATCTTCCACATGTTCCACAAAACATTTGAGAGGCTCGAAGAGTTATTTTTGTAACCTACATAATGTATGAATTTGAGAGTAATAACATTGAAAACAGCAAATACTTTCGTAATTTTATATTAATTACAACCTATTGATTCTGCTTCCGCTTTTATGAACCTCCCGTCGTGTCTAATATATAATTTTAACGAGTTTACAACTAGCTTCTTACACGTTTGCAAAAAAAAAACACTGAATATAGCCCATGAATATTTATTAAATAAATATAATGGTACATAACAAAATAACAGTTACGTTAAAGTCACAATATATTAAGCTTAGTCATCGCTGAGTAAGATTCACTTGCTTAAATCAATTTAAATCAATGAAAAAGACAATAAGTATATATAAATGAGGAAATGCAATATGCGTCGTTCATTCACTATAATGAGTTGAAAACTTGCTTTAATTTTCAAGGTTATCTAGCAGAAATGTTTCCTTCATAGTAATCACTACAATGGAAAAGATTTATGTTGCTTTTAATGTTTTCTGTGACAAGACAAAGTTAACGATCCATTGAAAACTGAACTTGGCCGGACGCCAGATTATTGCGATGCAAGTACTCAACACTCAAAGCGATATGGTTGGCGACTTTTGTCTACAAAAATTTTCTTATTATTTAAATTCTCACAAATCTTTAATTCTTTTGATCCAATTATAATTTTGATTTACGTTCATCGCACCATAGTGATTAATTATTATATACGTCAGAATTGTATATACTATAAGTAGATATTCATCTATATCACATATTAATATATCTTAAAAAGCACAAATATTGATCAATAAGGGTACAAGTTTAGGAGGTAGTTTTTATTAGCAAACGTATGGTACGTATTATCATTAATACATTCCATTGCTTTATTGTGGGATACCAGAGAAGGAATGCGACACAATCATTCTCTTGTTTGCCATACAAGCGACTCGGTTCTACACGTGACTTATTATAAATTACGATAACGCAATAAGGTAAGATTAAGTATACCTATAATTATGTTATATACCTATATATATTTTATACTTATATACCTTTAAACGTCGTTAATAAATTGGTCGAAAAAGAAAATAATATTTATCTACCAATTCAATTTCAAATGATTTTCGAGTAATAATATTCTGAACAAAATTGTAAAAAGGGTATGTACCTGCGCCAACGGCGGATGAGCTTGGTGACGATGAACGTCCGAATTCATATCTGGAGACGGTAGCACCTCCCTTCACGGGCACCTCATTATCTGTTTACAAAAATTGTTTACTTTAAATATAACAACAAAAATAATATTAAGTATTTTCTTCACAATACATATTAGGTCTTTTTTTTATTTTGCGTCCACTTTATTAGCCAAATCATATGTTTTATTATTCGTATAATGAATAATTCGTAACAAATTTGAAATTAATAAAAAATTTACAATATACAACAAAATAATGGATATTGCATATTTGAAACTAATTTTACATTGAAAAATTATTTTGTTTTAATATCGCTTGAGTTTTCTTAACCTCATTCCTTTACTTGTCATACTGTGGGCTCATCCCGAAATAAATCAGCCGTACCGTAAGGAAATGCATTTTTGTTGATAATAATAAAATTTATATAAAGAAGTAAAAATAACAACTGTTAGTTGCGTCTGGACGAAAGTTTTTTTTCTTAATAACAGGAAGGCAGACGAGCAAATATGACCTGATTGTAAAGATCTCTGACAGCAGATATCCGCCCTAACAAGAAATATGTATATCATCATCAACCCTTTTCCATCTGTTTCACTCATTTCACTGCTGGACAAAGATTTCTTCAATGATACCGCTGAGCTCGATCTTCAGCTTTCAATTTCCATCCGCTGCCAGCCTCTTTGCGTAAGTCGTCACTCCCCCTAGCAGGAAAGCGTCCTACGCTAAGTTTGCTAAGGCGTGGTCTTCACTCCAAAACATGTCTACTCCAACGTTTATCGGTTCTACGACATGTGTGACCAGTCCACTGCCACTTCCGCTAACTAATCCTTAAGGCTATGTCGATAATTTTGGTTCTCTGTCGGATCATCACATTTTGATCCTTCAGAGAAACTTCAAGCATAGCCCTCTCCATAGCTCGCTGAGCGACCTTAAAATGGTGGACCAAACGCACTGCCAGTGTCCACGTCTCGGCCTTGTAGGTCATAACTGATAACACGCACTCGTTGAAGACTTTTGTATTTAAGCATTGCGGTATCCGTGACGAAAAGACTTGATAAAGTTTCCTATTCGCTGCCCAGCCCAGCTGTACTTTTTTACGTATCTCCTCCTCAAAGTTGTTTCGACCCAACAGTAAAGTTTGCCCAAGGTACGCATACTCCTGAACAACTTCGAGAGGAACTCTGTTAAGAGTTATCGGTTCCAGGTTGACGTGTTCGTGTACTATATATATACCATTCGTCATACTTTCAGTTAGTCGACCATGAGAAAATCTAAGATGTTGTCTGAATATAATATAAAATGTAAGAAAATTATCAGAAATTGGCGATATATTGTATACTTGTATGCTAAAATTGTAATTTAATACTTTGTATATACAAAGCAAACATATTGAAACCCCGTCAATATCGCGTTACGTTCACGAACTAGAGTGTCTGAGACCAATGTATTTCTCATTAGGTAATGAGAATAAGTATAACAAATTTTAAAAACATCGGTTAAGAATATAATGTACTAGTTATATTACGACAACCACAAAATATATAAGATTTTAAACAATAGCATCCATAATACATATATAAGATTTCTTTGGATTGCTTTTCCGCCGACACATCGATTATTTTATTAATATTATTATAAGAAAGAAACGTACACTTCAAACCAAACATTACTCGATCGATTTTAATAATAAGATAATATAAATCAAATCATCTTGAAATATTTATAAAACACTGAGATTGATCGGATTACCAAAATTTAAAAGAACTTATGTTATAGTTTCACATTACATTGTCTCGGGTCACGATACTGAATCATTTAACAAAACGTACAAGGTCTAATTTGCAAATATACGTCACAAACTGTGACAAATGAAACAAAGCCGAATATTATTTATACGGGTTATGTAGGAGTGGCCCGCTGAATCACTCTCATTCTCCCGCCAATAATATAGAACATGCGAATGTACATAATATGTATAACCGGCGGAGCGTGTCGAGTATCGTGATTCTACTTCTATTACGCTTCTGTGAAGTAATTTATATAAACGTTTACAATAACAGGAAAATCGTTTTTACTACTTATGTAAACAAACAACGCGAGAGTTAAAGATTAGCGATTTATTTATAAGGAATAAAATGGTTTTACATCGCTGTTCGTGAAACGACTCAAACGTTATACGTTATAACTAAAAGTGAATAAATTAAAGTTAAGAAATTGTAGTGCAGTAGGTATATAATATATAAGAACTGTTTATCTACGAAGAGACTAATACGCTCGTATTTGTAACGCAATATTGCTACACCGTGTCGAGTGGACGGGAACGCATATTAGTTTACTGCCAACTTCCCACACCACACCGCAATGCGCAAATAAACAAGTAGATTGTGATTATTTAAAACATGTGTCTATAATAATGTCGTCAAATTAATAAGATACGGCCCTTTATTTTATCGTTATTCGTATTTACATAAGCGGTTGCCTACCCGGCAAATATGCATTAAACCGTTAATATCATCGAGACAAACTTTTTTTTTAAAGATGAACTCAAATGCCTCAAAGCAATATAATATAGATCTTGGCACATGAACTCCTTTATAGAAATTGAAAATTTACATTTTGTCTACTTTCACTCCTAACGAGGTGATATAAATCTTCAAACCTTTATTGTATGCAAAAATGAGCCTAACTTATCGGGGTTGTGGAGTGTATACTTTTACGAAAATACTTTTACATTAACAATTTGAGTATTTGATTAGTGTTGTGCATTTTATGTGATACAGAATTTTAATATTAGACAGATAATTTTATTGTAAATGATAGAAATATAAGTATGTTTGTTATATAAATATGGAAATACATAATAACAATGGAACGGATATGGTAACTTTTCACATGAGCTAGCCCGAATTCGAGTATATTTATGAGACGTTGCGTAAGCCGACGACGGGCCGGCGATTAGCCAGTTTTTGCCGCATGCGTGGCTACCAGCGTCGGCGCCGCTTGCACGCCAATACAATGTTTTCTACATACCAAAACGATAACTTGTTTTTATCACGCTATTAAACGACACCTCATGGTCAAATGCAGACATTAATTGTATTGATAAAGCGAATTTTATATCAAATACACTTAATTGTTTTCGTGTCGCAAGAGTGGAAATCAAGGATAAAATAAAAAATAAATTATAAGAAACTATGAAGACATATGCAGTTCATCTGCAATATGCAATGTGTTATTAATAAGACAGGTGCTAAATAAGAAGATTTTTCTGGTTATTATATTTAATAAATAATTCATTATTGCATTATTGATTGAATATTAGATATTTTTGGTTGCCTGTTAAGTCTTCTAATACATATAAAATTAAAAAATATTGTAAATTTCTGATTAATTTAAAATGTCAATATTTAAATAAATAATTTCTCTTTTGGACATCCCTAGAGTAGCCCGACAAGTTGCATTGAAATCATAACTACGAGCAAAGAAACCGCGCGGGGATGCAGGCGCGTGCCGAGTTGAACGACCACTCTACCACGCGCACGTTTCACTTTCATTTCATCCTCTATACGTATTACGACCACCTCCTAGTGTATCGAGTGCCAATTTTACTAAGTTTGTTTATGATGTGATCTTGACTAATCATCGATATTTCCACTCGCCAAATATTTTGTATAGGTATTTAATCAATCATATATTTAGCTATACTAGTAAACACACAGGCCAATTATAATCACAAACACTTGCTGATTTCGCGGATTTCGCGACCAGCGGCAGCTTCTTTGGTGAATTGTGTTAGCTTATTCACGCATGCGGAACTGTAATGGTAGCTAATTGGCAAATGAGCAAATTTGGTTACTCTCAGTCACCTTGAAAGGCGTAAAATAATACAATGTTAAGAAAGAAACGATTATAACGAAACTATTTTTTATACTCAAATAATAAAATCAGCTTTATTAAAAATAGCGGAAGTTGATTATAATTATGTTCGTTCTTTCACTACCTTCTCTTTCATTTTGTCATTCGAATTCCGGTTTCATATTGTAAGAAATTCTATTAAAAGATTATTGAAATTTAAGTACATAAAATACTTGACAAAAGCTTTAAAATCTCTACGGAATTAGGCAACGTATTAAATGGTTTGTAAGTGTTTAGATATCTATATTATCTTTAATTCATTTTTAATAATAATTTCATGTGATTCTCAACGGAAATTAGCAAATGTGCAAGGGATGTTATGGTGAAGAAGTGTGTAAAGCACAGCTGCAGTCTCTTTGCTTCACGCTAATAATCCGATAGGTCGGCAATCGGGGAAATATTGGGCGCAGGCCCAGGGCTTTACGTACTTTTCGAAGCACATAAACACTTTCAAATTTCCAACAGCCGCGACTGGATATTTCATATCGGTATACGTTAACTTTGCAATGTTTACAATTGACTTTTATATTACGAGCCGATCCGGAACTAGAAGGTAGTTATATTGTTTATATTAACAGTGTATGAAACCGGTGCTCAGTTTTAAATGTTAAAACAATTACTATTTTGTGTATCGGTAGTACGAAAGGTATTTCGGATAATAGTATTCAAATAATCCAAAGCTATTCCTATTTAGGATTAAAACTAGTTTTTCAACTTCTTGAACACGTTTTTCATAACGTTTTCATTTTTTTTTTTTGTTTTCGTTTTGTATTTTGTAATTATTTTAACTAGTATCGAATGTGAAAGCTATTTTCGACAGATTTATTCTAAGTTGTCTTTGTTTTACTTTAATTTAATCCAATTTTCGAACATACATGATATTAAACATCATAATTATTCTACTGTATAATGTTTTGTCGGAAATAAATAATTATTGTAACCATATTAACGGTAATAACGATTTCTCGATACATATTTTCAACATTGCAAGCCACATTGCTACAAATCAATTAAAAAAATATATAAAATAACAATATATTGATTGCAATAGTATCAAACAATTAGTAAATCGTTTAATTTCCGTTGAAAATAATTTTATTAAAACGCTAAATTATAAAGTAAATTAAGCCGACCTTAAGAAAACAGCTTCCTTCCATCCACGGTCATATTTATAAAAGGAAAATACAAGTCTCTGTACTTCCTACGTACATTAAACATGGAATATCTCTTTGTAAGTAATCCTACTTAAATACAAAGCTAGTTTAAAATTGTATACATTCCGACAAGGTAAGAGAGTACAATTCTTACGAAGCGATGAACGTATCACAAATGTATTGAATAAAGTGTTCTTAAAGTTACATATTCAAAATTATATGTGGTTTAAAGCAATTAACTAAAGTGCATTGATACCATTTTGATCGTTTCGTACTCTAATTTAAGATGGTAATAGGATGAGTCGATGAGTCATAAAACCTACGTACATCACAATTTACAAACAAGGCGGTCATATCATGGCCTTGTATGATTGCGACGCCACACACATACAAGATCAGCAGAATTCCACACTTAATATTACAACCTTTTTAGTGTATTTAGTTTATCGGGTTAAGTAGTAGGAGATTTTTTTGGTGTTCAATTAATCAAAACAATTTATGTATGGATTGCATGTGGTATTAAAAAAAAGATCATTTAATACCCTTTAAATAGTACTTAATGAGTTTTTAATATATATATATTTTATTAAATCACGTACATTTAATATGAAAATAATAACTTGGTTTATTTGTTTTTTCATTGATAATGAATAACCTAAGTATTAGAAAATACAAACCTGATCAACATAATAATGAGTAAATCGGAAATTGGAACAATTCGAAGACCTGTTTGATTAAATGATTATTTATATTATATGGTTATTAATGATTGTTGCAAAGTTATAAAAACTTTAAAGGAAGTTTTTATAACTTTGGGAAATAATACTGTTTTGAACTGGCCTCACATAATGTGTTAATTTGTAATATGTCTCAATATTATTGTTATTTATTATGTCAATAAATATGGTTCTATCGAGGAATATAGTAAAAATGTTTAAGGATATTATGTAAAGGTTTCATTACCGTCATAAACATAACATATCAATTATGAATAAATGTAAATTGTCAGTTTGGAAAAACTAGTAAATCAGAGAGGTTTAATAAAAAAGTATAATGCTTCAAAACACAATTTTGCTAGTTTGAATTTGAACAGAGTTACACTTCTCTACTAATGTTTATATCAAGACAATATAATTAAACTATAATGATATTTTGAAATGAAAAATCAATCTCACTTAATGTACGTATATGTTTTATGTTGTCGCGTCGTCGAGAATCAAGATTATTGCTAGACAAGAAAGAGAACATTATTCAGTAGGTAGCCATATGGTTTATTTTAAGCTGCGGGGCATGCACCGTTTTAACTTTAAATTGAGAGTATTGATTTTTTTCCGAGAATAGAATATTCGCAAGTTAGTTAGGTAAGCTAGGTGGATACGTACTAAATCTAAACAAGCATACGAGTAAATTAATTTAAAAATTGCCTACCATAGTTTTATAATAATCCAATAAATTACTTTTAATTCTTTCTCGGCTTCTTCAACATATCACTAACACGACAACACACAGTCAATCAATGTACACATGATTACAAAAAGATGTAAATTTAATCATTACGACAGTTTCGTATAAAAAAAATAATTATTCTGTCTTGTTTACACACTTGACGATGTTAATAAGTGAGTCAACCGTGCGCGGGTGGCGCCTTTGTTTATTTACAATAACAACGTGGCGACTAATGCTAAAAAAGAGAGACGAAGTCTTGCAATTTCTGCAAAGACCATAAAAATACAAATTATTCGCTAAATGAACATGATTCAGCGCCGCAACGTGCGGTCGAGGTGATCGTCAATCACAAACTGTCGGAACTCGGAGGGGACCGTCGCCGTTGTGGTTAGCCGGCGTGATCAACTTGTCCAGTTAAATTTCCTAATTAGTCAACGTGTTACGCAAACATTATATTCTTTCTGTAATTATTTATCATCATTAAGAAATATTTACTCAATGATTTTAAAATTCATACTGCTTAATCTCAAAATTGATTGTTTAATAAAAATTTTAAAACATATAAAGAAACTTCTTAAGACTTTTTTCGTTAGTTATCGATATTTTATGAGCATTAAAAACCAATACAAAACCATAGTTATTAAACCAGAGAAATAAACCTCATCGGAGTTATTACATCTCTTTTAGTATATTTCCGGTTATTTTGTTTTCAAGATATCGAGCAAAACAATTTTAGATAGTCACCTTCGTTTCTAAAGTTTATTTAATAATTTAAGAGTTAAAAATCAGTAATTTTACAAATAACGTAAAGTGCACTCGTGTTAACACAATAAGCACATCCGTGCGATGAAAAAACGCAATACAATTAGTGGTATTTGTGACAACTGGAGCGTGAGAGGAATCCGGTGTACGGTAGTGTTCCAGTCACAATGCCCCGTGACCGAGTCCACGAAGCTGGCTGACAAAATGCCCTCCATTCAAACATATAGTCAAGTAAACAATCTCTTCACGAACGCTTGTTATGTATACAAAGTGTTCGTACAATTATAAACGAAGGTAAAAAAAACCTTATTCAATAACAATTTAATAACTGTAATAATGTACAGTTTCTACCCATTTTTGAAATTTAAAAACCATATTTTTCCAACAATAAGCAAGTATATTTTGTTTTAAACATTATCGTAAGGTTTATTTCAAGTAATAGGACGATAAGTCATAATTAATAACCCACAGCTGAATCTGGGTACTGATATCGTATTCGTTTAAAGAGAACGGTCACTTCTACTATTTTTAATCAAAGTGTGTAACTCAGTCTGTTTGTCGCCTAATAACTAAACCACTGAACCGATCGTAATTAAATTTAGAGGTAGTCTCAGACGTAGGTAAGAATATATGAAAGATTGTAGGATAAAAATAACGTGGTATATAGGAAAAAATCATTGATTGAGTCGAGTTAGAGTATAAAGTATGAAATTTCATTTAATATTTGGTTGACTATTTCACTACTACCAATGTATTGCCAATGTTCTGGCCATCTCATTAGGAGTGTAAACAGTAACGGCGTCTTAGGACGGGGTGATGTCATCGGACGCGCCCGCCGTCGTTCTGTTCGACATCCGTCAACACGTATGGGCATAGACTTCAATTTGAAGCTACTACGAGTATGCCTTACAAACGTATAACTTTCAAGCGATAATTAATTCTATCGTCTATGTATGAAGAAACGTTTGTAATTTGTAAAATAGGTAATAGTTTATCAAAAATTGAATTTATATTAAAATGCTATTTCATTATTTAAAACACTTCTTCAGCCACATTATACTGTGTATAGTAGAAATACTACCTTTGTATAGTGGAAAATAATATAGTACGCAGACAGTTAGAAATGCTCAAGTGTAAAATTTTCTAAATAACGATAATCAGCTATTTAAAAGATTATTTTGTTATGTAGCAAAATATAATTTGTCAAAGACGATATCGAAAACAGGTAAACCCACAAATAAAGTCACGTTATATAGTATAATAAGAGCCGAGATGGCCCAGTGGTAAGAACATACTAAGAACTACTGGTGGTAGGGCTTTGTGCAAGCTCGTCTGGGTAGGTACCACCCACTCATCAGATATTCTACCGCAAAACAGCAATACTTGATATTGTTGTGTTCCGGTTTGAAGGGTGAGTGAGCCAGTGTAATTACAGGCACAAGGGACATAAAATCTTAGTTCCCAAGGTTGGTGGCGCATTGGATATGTAAGCGATGGTTGACATTTCTTACAATGCCAATGTCTAAGAGCGTTGGTGACCACTTACCATCAGGTGGCCCATATGCTCGTCCGCCTTCCTTTTCTATAAAAAAAAAAAAAAACATGTGAATCTTAACCAGTGATCGTGGGTTCAAACCCGGGCAAGCACCACTGAATTTTCATGTGCTTAATTTGTGATTATAATTCATCTCGTGCTTTACGGTGAAGGAAAACATCGTGAGGAAACCTGCATGTGTCTAATTTCACTGAAATTCTGCCACATGTGTATTCCACCAACCCGCATTGGAGTAGCGTGGTGGAATAAGCTCCAAACCTTCTCCTCAAAAAGAGGAGAGGAGGCCTTTAGCCCAGCAGTGGGACATTCACAGGCTGTTACGGTTACGGTACGGTTATATAGTATTATAACAAGAACAGAGAAGCACATACATTTGGAAGATATTGTCACGAAGAATTTACACGATATAAAGGAAACTTTACAAAGACGAAAAACAACCTTAACACAAAAATGTTTAATCAGAACCAAACATAAAACATGGGACCGACTTCGGAATCAAAACTGAGGCCGACTAAGCTTGGTCCAATTCAACCCCAATAAGACTCAAGTTTGCGCGTTGACCGCTAAAAAGTCACTTTAAGTTAAAGCCAAATTGGCTTCTAAAAAACTTGGAGTTCTCAACATAGCGAGACAGCACTTCACGGCGGGAGCTCCCCATACCAGCTTCTTCCCTTTGACCGCATTCAACGTAGAGCATATTCGAATTATCGACGATCAAGCTTTTACCGACCGGCTTGATCCTTTGGATTTGCGTAGAGATGTCGGGTCACTCTGCATCCTCTATCGCACATATCACGGGGAATGTTCTGAGGAATTGTGTCTTATTGAGTTGTATCTTATTATACCTAAGCCTATTCAAATAGAAGTAGGAGTAAAGATTATCAAACCTTAGATTTACATATTCTATGCGATTTGCTGCACGCATTACAAAGATTTTGAACAATATATATTTATTTATAATACAACACTATTAAATTCGCTTAACAAATCTTCTTTAATTTTACTTCCAACCTTTCGATAACGATTTCGCCAACATTTCTCGAATCCATAATGAATATACCTTAAGATTATTCAGGTTCTAAACTCTTAATATCAATCAATTCAATGTCAATGGTGTTTATTCGTATTTACTCCTCCTGTGATTGAAATGGGCTAAAGATTGGGTTTAATTACATAGATTACCTTACGCACCTACAGCCTTTGTCACATGTCATTAAGTGAAATAAAAAACAATTAGATAATGATCGAGAAGCCACTACTATTTTCGAAAATGTATTTTGTTTATTAACTGCAATATTTCAACTAGGTAAAAATATCGCGAGCACTATAAGACTATGTATTTATTGCGCTATTGACGAATTATTGAAGAAATCCAATTAGGAGATCGATTACAGAAAATCAGAGGCATTAAAATGGCAAATGTTCGTCCTAGTAAGAATGACAAAGATGGACATAGTATACCATAAAATATATATACACTGAAAACTACTGTCTTAATTACATTGGATTAGACAAGTTGTTATAAGTTAAAATGAACTTCTTAGCAAAGTTTTATTTATTGGAGAAATATAGACATCTACTCCTTCCACAAAATCCTTTTTTTTAATGGACAACTCCAGTCATGAAACACACATGTCCAGCCCACAATCAATAATCCATATTGGCGAAGCAGGTTTTAGTGTGACATCAATGGTTTGGAACGGATTTTGGTGGTTACTGATCATGCCTGATAAATTGATGTGCAGCATTCTGGAGCATTCTCCGCGAAAACAAGCAAGATATATGTCATAATCGAAATGAAGATTATAGTTATCTCTTATTGCTTTTCTAGTTAGCACTAGGTTTCTGAAAATTTTGTCCATGGAAACTGTTTACAGCTGTATAGTTTCAAACTATTAGCAAACCTTCTGACTTAATAATGCAGGCTTACTTATAAACATTGTTTAGCGGGAGATTAGTTAAAAAATATGTCATCTTCTTTTGTATGTCTAATAAGTAATGAAAGAAAGGGAGAAATCTGTGTGAAACTAAATGGCCGCTAAGTAATGTTCATAGTAAGGCCATAAATGTTTAAATGCGAGATTCATACACCTACAAAATATCTATAAAGAATATCATGTCAGAAAACATAACAAAATTGATAAATAACTGGCAGTAAACACTTTTTATGTTAAAAAAAATCACTTAATATGTCATAAAAATATTTATACTTTAGTTTTTTTCACCATTTTCTTTAGTGCAATTAATATTATATTATTTGCAAGAGTTTAATGTATAAAAAAGAACTTTACAATGTTGACCAGAGTTAATAGGCAATATGACACAATAAATATTTGTATTATCAGCATTATGACAATTAAATTAATTACTACAGGCAAAGAAATATATAACTATTAAGCATTAATGAATATGTATTAATATTTGTAAATCACAGTTTCATAGAAAAGTAAAAATATATAAAAAGTATTAACACTGTGTTGATAGAGTTA
This sequence comes from Nymphalis io, assembly GCF_905147045.1. NCBI lineage: Eukaryota > Metazoa > Arthropoda > Insecta > Lepidoptera > Nymphalidae > Nymphalis > Nymphalis io. The sequence continues at coordinate 8,091,205 of NC_065901.1, read as the reverse complement.
AAAAAAACAAATACTATATGGTATAACATTACAAGTGTTAAATTGGCTGGATGTTAAAGACCAGAAAGATTTTCTTTTTTTTTGAATTGATTTAAACTGTCGGCCCAAATGGCCTATAGTTACAATCCAAGTAACAGTGTCATGAAACATAATTCAAGTGCAAATTTTTTATAATCCTATTTCTATTAAAAACAGTTACTGTAGCTTATTTTTATCTGTATTAACAGCTTAATTAATTTTTTTGTGATTTAAGAATGTGTTAAAATAGTTAATTATAATCTTAAAATTACAAAACATCATGAGGTAAAAGTTTTGTGCCAAGTGGATTTATTTTTCATGTGCAATAAAGTTTTAATAACAATTAAGGATTTGTTTTATTTATTATTCAGGTATCATAAAATGGAGACTTTTATAAATCTTTTTATTTGTTTAGGTATATCATACTAAATGGAAGATATTCATATATTTCAAAGCAACCTAAGCAGTGTGAAACAAATAATATAAATAAAAATATATATTGGACCTTACTTATTAAAAATAGTGCAAAAAAAACTGGAATATTTTTTAATTGATCACTGGTATTAACATCATATTAATTTACAAAAAATATTATATCCAAAAACATAATACTTATTAACTGCCTCGTTGGTTTAGTGGCTTGATGTAAGGCCGCAGACCCGGTTGTTCCTGGGTTCAATTCCCAATAAAAAGTTATTGGGTTTTTCTGCCAGAAAATTCTCAGTCTCAGCCCAGAGTTTGGAAGTTGGAAGTGTGTTTACTCCCATGCCTCGGAAAGCATGTAAAGCCGTTGGTCCTGCACCTGAACTCTTTCAGGTCGTGTCGGATTGCCGTCCCATCAGATTATGAGAGTTAGGAAATAGAGAGTGCACCTGTGTTTGTGCACACACTTGTGCACTATAATATCTCCTGCGTAGTTGGCTAATCTCTCTTGAGATTAGCAGCAGTGGCCGAAATCGGTCTGGAGATTATTATTATTATTTACTTTTTATCTTTGACCTTTGTAAAAACTATCAGCATTAAGTATTATGTTTTGCATATTTTGATTTAATATTAGATTTTTAAATGAAAATAAATGTTATCTTTTGTATGGAAACTTTGTTTTAGATAAAACAAATATTAAATTCATAAGTAACATGTTGTATCAAATATTATGCAACTGAAATTTTCTGTGTGCTCAATCTTGTTAGCAATATTACTAAAGATTTTTTATAAGATATATTGCAATAGTTTTAATATATACACTTTTCTAGAAAATATGAAGTCAAGAGCTATATATAATATGTCAATGTGCCACTATTTATATCAAAAAAACAATCCACCTATAATATTATGCCATGCCATATGCAAAAAATATATTTATTGTAGTAAGTTGAATATTGAAAAGATTATTAAATATTAAGTGACTTCCTCAGTATTCTCCTGTTTTATAACACAAAGATAGATAAATTATATAAATGACAAAACTTCAAACTTATTTGAACATTATTGAAATCTATATAATAGGCCTTAAGTAATGAAGGAAATGAATGGAAATTAAAAAACACAGGGGCTTAAGAATCATAAATATAGATATATTTTGTATCTATGTGATTCTAACTTTAAATGTTTGTAGCATTCTAAAATTTAATATCCCTTACATTTATTAAAAATATGTACGGCCGAAATATTTTTGTTTTATATAAACGATCGATTTTTTGTAAGTATAGATGTTAAAAATTTTAAGGCCATGAATGCCAATTTTAACTTTTGTTGCATAATAGATCTTTGTTAAATAATCCCATAAATACAATCTTTTTTGCTATATCCAAGAAAGTTATAGTTATGACTTATGAAGTCGTCCGCCTACAATTTCTTCTACTTGCCTCAGCAGCATGTCAATTAGGTAGAAATCGACGTTACACGAAAGTAAAAATTAGCAAACTTACCTAAATTACTTGGAGATAACACTAATTACAACTATTTTTGTAAAATCTTATTTCATCCTTAGTCACAACACTGATGAAAATTATTGATAATCATAAACAACTTATACGTCACTCGCAGATGTCCGCCATTTTATAAATTTATTTTTACGTCATTGTATTGTATATATTTTTTTGAATACAGATAAAACTAAAACATTAAAATTTAAAGTATACTAAACTTATAGAGAGTTTTACGTGGTTTTATTAATATAAAAAATAAAAAGTTCAAGGTATGTTACAAATTTGTCAGCAATATTTAAAGGTACGATTTTATGGGAATAAAATTGTACTTGTAATAATATAAACAAAAATGAAATAGACTGATTTCATGAATTATAAAAGTAAATAAATGCTTCTTTTTAAGCTCCAAACCCTTTGAAAACTACTCAAGAGGATGGAGCAAGTAAGTGACTCCGTCGCATACATTTCAATTGTATATACAATAATAACTTAAATTATCGTTGTTCGACATAAATTCTGTTTATTCTTTGAAAAACTGGAACCCGACTTAAATAAAATATAATAAAATTAATGATATGCGATAACGACTACAATATGTAATCATCAATCATAATTATAGTAAAACGAAAGCAATAAAAAAAGTAAGTGAGTTAGTCGAATCAATCAAAAAGAATCTGTAATCGTGATAGATGATTACACGTTGTTATAGTAATCGATAATCATTAATCTGACAACATTTTTCCCAAGTCTGACTGGAACATTTTATAATTTTAAATTAATACAGTTCTTGTAAACAAATTGCAATATTCAGTGTCAACTGACAGCTTTTGTACGATTCGGCACATATTTTTTATAATAAAAAATATATTCCATTATAGACATGCTATGATGCTTAATTTATTTATATAGTTTGTATTTTATATATGGTACAATGACACAATGCTCTCATTAGATACTGGTCAAATGAGACAGTGCCGTTTATGCTGATAATAATCGAATATAATGTTATAAGTAAATAAAATCTTTCATAGTGAAATAAAGTTACTTTGTATTAAACACTAATTTTATAGTTCAACATAATCCAAACTATATGTCTGAACAGTAGTTTTTTAAAGTACGTTTAACTTTGTCAAACCACTGTTCACATAATTTTTTTTTAATGTTTTCTGTGATCGTATCGTAGACAGAGAAACTAATAGACGCAATGACGATTTACTTTTCACTTGCACAAGAAAGAGAACGAAAATTACGTTACAAATGGATTAGACAGAGATAGTTTTATCAAATCTTTTGTCCCTTATCGTGTTACCAGTTTTGTTGTTTGTTTCGCTACTTAAGTAGCGAAACAAACTTGATAGTTGGTGCGTTCATTGTGTTTATTGTTCAATTTTCGCTTTCCTTTTGTGTTAGAAAACGATTCTAATCCAGTGAAAAGACCGAGAAACAATCCTTATATCATATCGATGGTTATACAATGGTGCATTGTCGTATTATTTCATGTTAAAGCGAAAGCAAGAAGAAAATTGCCGGCGTGTGTTTTCACGCGTAAGTACGATTATTTTGTCCCTAAATATAGTTTCTCAGTGATGTTTATTTATGCCATAGAATGACGGAACCTTATATTGCATTAAAATCCTAAAGATAATAGGGTTTTCCAGTTTTTATTATTCATAACCTATAATTATTTATCATGTAAGTGCTGCCAGCGTCAGCTAAAAAAATGTCCCGATTTTCGATAATAAATATCGACAATGTAAACAAATAAATACGGAGTTCAATAATAACCTAAAGTGCTTCGTTATATGTAAATATGTTATTTTAATTTATTCGTTCTCCTATTTATAATTTCCTACCGACAACATTATTTAACATTCTTCATGAATTTATAATATTATTAGATTCCGAGTCAAGAGGTTAACATAGAAATATATGTGGCAACCATTCTTTATTATTAATTTTATTAAATGTTTTAGATTTCAACATCTGAGGAGATTGCTTATCCAGTACAATATAAATATATATTTTTTTTATATTCGCCGGGAGAGCAAATGACTCTACTCCACCTGATGGTAAGTGGTAGTAGAGTCCAAACGCGACGACGGCCAGTACCGCCTTCGCCTTGCCGGCCCGCAAATTGCCTCTTCACGCCTCGTTTGAAGGAACCCGCGTTGTAAGAGGAGTGAAACACGTGAGCTGGTAAGGAATTCCATTTTTTGGAAGTGCGACAAAGAAAGGAGTTGAAGTACTATTGATAACGGAAACGAAAACAAACAATGCAACGGTTTTTGGGTGTAGTAGGAAAACAAAAAAATAATTTATTTAAAAAAAATATAATAAATATTAAAAAGTAAAAAAATGAAATCCTGAAAATTATTGATCTTCCAAAACATCGAATGCAGTTACATACAGCAACATTATACGCACACATTGACAAACTATCTCTGTCTCAGTCGCGGTTTCACGGCCCCTTGGTTTATTTGTTTCTCTGTGTACGGATCGTATTAACCTGCGTAGTACTTTCTCTAAAGTGTATTACAATCACAGACTACAAATACAGCAGATTATAATAATTTAGCCTTTGCTGATACTACTGATATTTTATAGATAGTTTAGATATTTTATAGTTTTACAGCTACTACCGATAAAAAAAATATTGATATTTGACAGCAAATATTTAACAATCAATTATCAAAGACTCTGATTTGACTCTTTGACAAAGAGTATTAGACTATATTTAAATTTATAATTTATATGTAAGATAACAATACAGTTATGTAAAAATAATATACAAACAGTGATGGTGTAAATAAAGAAATTGGGGTTTTAAATTTTCTATAATTAGATTATTGAAAAATGTCCTTAGAAAGTGAAAAAAGAAGTCACCGTCTAGAAAACTTGCGAAATATTTGGAAAATATACAGTCAAAAGAAGTCATTTAGATACGGATTACCCTTTATCATATTTATGATCGGAGGTTCATTTGGGTTAAGGGAATGGACACAAATAAGGTTATTCTAATATTTCTTAATTATTCATGAAGTCCTAATAAGAAGAAAAATAAGAGCATGTTCATTCTATTCTAACCAATAATTATATATTGCGCTAATGCAGTACCAGACTAATATTTTTTACAACCATACAATTGTAAGGAATGGCTTTCGATCTTGTAGAATATGTGGTCTGTTTGCCAGCCTCACTTTTGTGTGTGGTAATGTGATTTCCGCCAGACTAGAATAGAGCTATCCCACTATTATTGTACCCAATCTATTATTGTAAACTCAGACGGTTTATGATTAACCAACTCACCACACACAAAAGTAAATTTTAAATTGTTATAAAATATTTTGCACCCTGAAACTCTTAATAGTTAGGTGGGTAAGTGAATGATGATTGTTTGTGGAATTTTAAGCACATACAGGCCAAAAACTCTTTTCTTCTCTTTTCATAGCCATATGAAATATTTTTGTGCTGAAAGATTATTTTATTATGTTTATTAATCTTACTTATAATTTTGCTTATTTTTGTTGCAAGATTATTAAAAATAATTGATATAAATTTGACTATAAGATAGGTTTAGGTTATATTGATATACATACTTAAGGTAGAGGTCCACCAGACCAATTTAGGCCACAGAGGCCAATCTCAAGAGAGATTAGCAGGACTGCGCAGGACATATTATGTGCAAGTGTGTCTGCAAACACAGATGTTCTCTGTATTCCCTAACTCTTATAATCCAATGGGACGGCAATCCGACACGACCGGAAAACTATGGCCACTACAAATGTCAAAGCTCTAAAAAAATATTATCACTAGTTTTAGAAAACAATAAGGACCTGTCTGATATATAGTTATTCTACTGCAATTATGTGGAACACAAAGTGGTGTACTAGTTTAAGTATAATATAAAAGTATATTTGTTCTAGGCAAGTCTTTTTCATTACAAGTGCAAAGGACGTAACATCTTAAAATCCCATAGCTTAGCTTAGCATAGCTTATTGGTAAAAACTAACTCGTTTGCCTGACATACCTTCATAAATTTATCTAATTTTTTTTTTTTTATTGAATAGGTATGTTTTTGATTAGTCACTAATAAAGTTTCTTATCCTAGTCCCTAATATAACAAAATAAATTATTAAAGAACATATACTCTATTTTAAATTTGTTTAAATACATTATAAGTCATTACATAATATTAATTGTTTCCATGCATAAAGCCAATACCATTTTTAAAGTTTAAAATGTATATGTATATTGCTACAGGTACCAATTTTCAAAAGTCAAAGGTATAAGCAAAGAGGAAGCAGAAAAAATGGGTCTACACAAGGATAAAAATGTTACATTAGAAGGTGCTTATGAAGACATTCAAAAATTGGATATAGACAATTGGGAGAATAAAAGAGGTCCACGGCCTTGGGAACAAAATGAAACACAAAAAAACAACTGACTTTGAACAAATGTAATGTTATATCATTTATTTACGCCCTGTAAATAATACATGTAGTTTCTAAATTAGTATGTTATAAGAGTTAATTAAAAACAAGTTTAATCAAACATAATAACTTATTTTAACCTTAAATAATTTCTTAGTTTCATTTAAAGTATGCCATTCAAGACTTAATTATTTATTATAATTACAACTGCCTCGTTGGTCTATCCAGAGGTCTTGCGTTCAAATCCCAAGTTGGGCAATAAAAAGTTATTAGGTTTTTCTGTCAAAAATTCTCAATAGCAGGCAAGAGTCTGGAGTCGGAAGTGTGTTCACTCCCGTGCCTCGGAAAGCACGTAACGCCCTTGGTGATACTCCTGAACAATTTCCGGCCATGTCGGACTACCGTCCCATCGGATTATGAGAGTTAGGGAATAGAGTGCACCTGTGCTTGCGCATACACTTGTGCACTATAACATGTCCTTCGCAATTGATTAATCTCTCTTGAGATTGGCCACCGTGGCTGAAATCGGTCTGAAAGATCTAATTTATTATGAGCAGATAAAATTTAAAACAAATACCGTAAAAATCATAATGGCTTGAAATGGTAATCACAAGAATATTTTTACTTTTTCCCATAAACGAACCAATCTTAAAACGAATTAATTGAAAATACTACACGGCTGTAAAACTTAAAATCTTTGCCTTTCAAATAACTTTTGTCTGTCACTCGTATAACAAAATACGAGTGACAGACAAATGTCATTTAATTTCTAATTTCATAATTCATTACGATTTGCATTGTTCGTCAAATTCGTCTTTGTTGTTTGAGTCGTGAAATTGCAATTTTAAGCGGAAAGAATATATTTATGTCTTGGTGGATACCTAATTAAATCTTTAACTTCAAATATTTTTTCATTGAGTATTTAAATTGTTGTTTATCAAATATCTTAATATTACAACCCGGGAAAAGATACAATTTTACAATGGAAACTATTGAGAATCAGCAATGTGTCTTTTTGGGTATTAAAGTAAAACCTGGGCTAATGGAGCGCCATAAAATAGAAAATTTTACTCTCGATAATACTGTGGACCGACTAAAAAACGTAGCAGAAAAGAAGACCAATTTACCATCTGCATCTATAGGTGATATATATTTAAAAATTTAAACTGGTCTTTTAGCTGTCGAAAATAATATTTTTAATGCTGTGACATTTTTTAGAACTAATCCATCATGGAAAAATATTAAATGACAATGCAACCCTTTCTAACTGTGGTATTAAAAATGGTGAGATGGTTCATGTGCTCAAGAAAAAAATCCAGGCACCTCCTACGTCACCGCCATCATATACTGATGCAGAGCTTCTGCAACTTATTGCTTCATTACGCACACTTGGATGTACACCTAATGCTCCTGGTTGGACAAAAGCAATGCAGGTTAATTTAAAAAATTACTATATATTTTAAAACATTTTGTAATAATATGTATATCTGCAATCTCACTTGTACTTTTAATTCAGCTAAATTGAGATGCTCCCTATATTAGTAAATCTGTTCATTAGTAGTTCAGAATCTGAAGAACTACTCTCAAACAAATCATCTCGGCAGAACATAACTAGGTTCTGTCGAAATATTGATATATTATAAGAATATTCTGTTGAGTCATACAATTGAAGAAAAATTGATTTTTTATTTAAAAATAATAAACTTTCTTTTTATGACTTTATGTAATTCATAATTATGTTCCATTACTGACAATTAATCTGTTCTCTCAATATTTTTGCATTACATGAGTAGTAAATTTTGCAGTTTTTCTTAGAATTACAAATGATGTTGAAAATGAAACTGTCTATACGTTTACATCTAACCATTTATACGTTTTGAATTCCTTAAGGACTCGCACGGCCGCACTCTACAATCTGACGATAATCTGATTCTTAAAATTCCTTCTCACTCTTCTTCTTTTTATACCAATTCTTTCTCTGTCCAAGCAGTTCGCCTATGGAATTTTTTACCACTCCACTTAATACAATCTCAAACTATTAACACATTTAAAATCTGACTCAAGGCATATTATTTATCTTTATAATTATCAGGGAGTGTTGTTTTATTATCTGCCGCACTTTATTGCTATTTATTATTATTATTATTATCATAATAACATTCTTTTTTTTTTAATGTTTTGTTTTATATATTATATGTTATGTATATATTATTTAATTATATGTATGTATATTTAGCTATAGTACTGTATATATATATATATTTATATTTATTTAAAAAATAAAAATTGAGATGATTAGCACACCTCCTTACCGCTTTATTTATTTATTTCATGTCCTTCACCCAAAGGTTGTCTGGAAGAGATCGCTCTTTTAGCAATAAGACCGCCTTTTGTACAAAGTAGTTTTCGTTTCTTTTGTGTTTGTGTTTAAAATGGTTTTGTAACTCTTTTGGTGTACAATAAAGCATATTCTATTCTATTCTAATTCCAGTTATTAAATGACGAATCTGCAATGGCTGAAATAATAGATCATGCACCATCATTAGCCGAAGATTGTATGACACTGTCAATCTTACACGAAGTAGAGCTTCTTGCAGCTCTGGGTGCTAACATTCAGACAATGCGACGTGGTGCTGAAGCTCACCCTGATCTACCAAATGCATTAAGACATTTGATGCGTTTAGTGCGATCTCGATCAAATGCAGCTACTTCTGACACTGGTAATTTAATTATAGTAAGAAAATAGTGTGTCTTAGTCTCAGTTAAAATCCCATTACAAAGGCTATCATCATATCTAAAGAGCTTGTAAAAGTGTTACCAATATTTATTTAATATATTAAATGGATAATTAACTACATACCTCAACCTCAAAGCTCAACATTTATACTTATAATAGACTGACATTTATAATTTTACAATATTTTTTGATCTTAAGCTCCAACCTCTGGCTTTGCTTATTCTTTGGAAGCACTTTCTGAAGATGAGGATGTAGAGGAAGAGGAGACTGAGGAAGTAGAAACAAGAAATGCTATCACCCAAGAACAATTAACTGCAGCATTACAGGTATATCTGTTATATTATTATTAATATAAAAATGATGACTGTTATTGATCAATGAAACATGGGCATATACTGGCAAAGTAAGTTCATATACATAGTTTATGTGTATCTGTTATTGTTTCAGCAGCTGTGCTTCCTAAACGTCGAGGCTATAATTACTAACTATTACAGAATTTATCTCAAAAATATAATTATATTAACTTTATATTTTGCTGATACCTCTCCCACTTTGTACTATAAACTAAAGTAAATAATGAGAAAGATGCATTGCTTGAATTCAGAATATGATAACGATTTTTTTTTTCATGAAATCTACAGTTTTTATATTATCTTATTTTTAATATGCTTGTACATCATTTTTACTTTGTTCTTATTTTGTGAGAAAGTTGATACCACAGTGCTTGTCTCTCTATTAACTTCAATCCGTGTGTAGGCGGCGACTGAGGCCACGCTGTCGACCGCCAGCGGCGCCGCCGTGCCAAGCGGGCTGTTGGGCCTGCTGCAGGCTGCCTCGCCCTCTACCACTGGTAATATGTAATTCTTATTATAACGTAATAAAACAAAATTTACTATTGCTATTATATTATAATGTAATAAAATAAATAAATAATATAGTTGCATAATATTCTTTTGAAGGCGGTACGAGCAATGCTGTCTTGAATCATAACAACATCACTGCAGAGATGATCAGCGAGGCCATTACTGAGGCACTTACTCGTTCTATGCCTGAATCCTCGACCGCTAATTCACCAGGTAATACTCACTATTTGAGTTAAATATACCAGCTGGGTATATGTTACTTTGAGGTATCATAAGCCTGTGGCTGCTAAAGGAATCAAAATGCATTTTAAGAGTAAATTGTAAATTTTTTTAAGCGGCAAATATTGCCACTTACAAAAAAAATGTATGTATGGATGATGGATAGGACATCTTTAGCTATACAGGTGAATTTTGCATTGGACGCAGACTTCAATACAGATGAATTCTACTATCAAGAGAGTTGATTTAGATACAAATTTTGATAAAAATGCTTTTTTACGTTTTTGACAAGACCTGATTAATTATAATGTAATAATGTATCTTTAGATATCAAAACATGGCAAAAATTGACGTTAGCGTATTAAGCTTTAATAATAATCTAAAATAACTCATGATATTTATTAAATGATGTCTTTTTAGCGTCATCCTCATTCAACCCTACCATACAAGAAGATTTCACGACGCAACTGCAACGAATGCACGAGATGGGCTTACTGAACGATGCGCTCAATATTCGGGCTTTGCTCATTAATGAAGGTCATTTTTATTTTTACTCTTAAGTATTTTTTTTCTACATTCATTTAAACTATTACTGTACTATACTGAATTTTACCACATGTACAACTATTGTTTATTCCTCTGGAATCTGAAGTTATGGAGGCTTCAAAAAATTAAACCCATTACTCTAACTTCCAAATATTTAAAAAAAAACATGTATATTCTGTGGTGACTAATAGTCATATTGCTTCAAAATTACATATACTCCAATCGAAGAAAGTGTAAAGATAAATAGATTTACATATTCTATGCAGTTGGCTAATAGCTTTACTTATTTATTATGCACTGTTTCTGGTTGTGTACCTTTGTTTTATTTATGTATACTATACTATTTCACTTTATATAATTATAATAATATTCACTATAATTTTACTTCCAAAGTTTTGATAAAAACCAACTTTTTTTACTTATTTACTTTCTGAAGTAATCCCATAGAAGTTGTATGTTTTTAAAAGAATAGATTTTTTAAAAATATTGTTATGTATTTTATAATATAAATATATTTTAGTGCCAATAATTAACAACAATGGTGCTAACAAGTGGAGATAGGGTGATTATTTTAAATTCTAATTCCATCAGCAAATTAGCTCTGTCATCCTATATGTTTATACATAAACACTCAACATACTCACTCTACATTCTTCCAAAAACTAAGAATACCACTCAATTCATTTAATTAACCTTTTCATTTTTCAGGTGACGCAAATGCTGCAATAAATTTAATTATCAATGGACTTATTGAAGATGATTAAACAGTACTTCTATCAAATATTTAAAAAAAATTTATGTGTTTTATTACTATATTTATTGATAATACTTACAAATTTAGTAAACTTAAATTATAAATATCACTGGATACTAAAATCCGAAAGGGCAAGTGTTAACAGTTTCTATACATTGTGAATAAAACTATTCTATAACCTTAGCAGTGAATTTTAAATAGCACAAATTACTTTTTCTCATATGTGAAGACCTTTTTATTATAATCATTATATTCTATCACATTAATATTTAATTATACAAAAATATCTATGATATATTATTTGCATTGAAAGAAATTCAAAAGTAGGTACTGTTATTACATTATAATTGGTAGCATCGGCACAACTAATGGAGGTCCTGACCGCCCAAGAAAACTGGAAAGTCTAAAAGTTTATTTATATCACAATTAACATAACTATTTAATAGATTTTAAACTCGAATAAAGAAATGTTAAAAAATAAAATCTTTTATCACACAAACTCTCCTAGTATCCCTGTACAAAATTTCGAGTGTATGTAAAAATATGTAAGTTACACAGCTTTCGTATTGTTTTAAATGCTTTTATAAAAGCATTGTGTCTAATTGAACCTTAATGATCTAGTAATACAACAAATTTTCTTATACTATAATAACATGTTCTAATTTAAAATTTATGTTTTAATAATTTTCGGTAAGTGCTGCTATCGACTTTCCCACGACTTTGCTCACGTTTGCGCATACGTCGAAAATACCAACCGGCAGCATTGATGCCATTCTTAACAGAGGACTCCTTGTCAAGCTTTTGCCTTGCTTCTGTACGAAATTTCGCTCTTTTATGTAGCCAATTTTCTTCATCCTCACCTTCATTAACTTTTTGAGAACTTTTTACATAATCTTTAAGATCATCATTTAAGTTATCTTCTGCCTTATTAGAATTATCTCTTAGTTGACGTTTACGGTTTTCGTCGTTCTGCGAATTTGGTTCATTGAATGAATATTCATTTTCTTGAGATGAAGACATTGAAATATCATCATAGTCTTTGAATAAACCGCCTTTCATTTCCCATTGTTCATATTTATTCCTTCTTTTCACTTTTTTATGTGAATGTTGACGATCATATTTCTTCCTTTCTTCTTTCTGCTTTTGACCAATATATCTGTTATCCTTTTTCAAGTCTTCATCACTGATGTCACTTTGGTAATAGTCTTCACCAGTTGCTTTTTTGTCCTTAATAGAATCATTATTTATTATTTGCGTTTTTATTTTGCTATCGTTTTCATTTTTTGGTGTTTTATTCCACTTTAAATCATTATTTTTCATGGTACAAGCTTTCTCACTGTTCTCTTTTACTCTATTATTTTTGATATTTAAAGAATCTTCGTTAACACCCAATTCGTCGTTAGAACCTTCATTGGTGTACAAACTTTTAGTATTCATTTCACACATCTCATTTTCCTTTTGATTATATCCATTAAGATTTTGATCTTTCATAACTTGCTCAGCAGTATTGTATTTTCCTTTTAGTGTTTCATGCTTTATGTTCTTTTTATTTTTCTTTTGAAGTATTTTGGTATCTTCCCTTTTATTTTTTTTCAAATTGCTATCTTTCATGTTACTTTCTTCTTCGGAATCGTATTCGCTGTTTGGAGTATTATTTTTCATTAAAATTTTATATTCCTTCTCAAATGCTTTGTTACTTTCACTTTTATTGATTATTTTTTGGTTTTTATCTTTTATATTTCTTAAAAATTCCTTTCCTTCAGTGGTTTTTCCCTTATCGAAATCTTTACTGTTATTTTTAAATGCTTTTTTAATACTTTTGAGGCTTTTCTTCATTTCTTTTTTATCTTTAATGCTCCTTAAGAATTCCTCTTCAGTACCAAATTTATCTTTTGATATTTGATTTGTATCAAGATCTTTAGTTTCTACTTTAAAAGTTTTATTACTTTCTCTTTTCTTGATGGATTGATGTCTTTTATGATTGAAGTCATTAAACAAATCATATTCTTCGTTTAAGCTGTTAAAATTAGTTTTTGTATTTTTTCCTTTATTTGAAAGATCAAACTCATAACCATATGCTCCTTTAAGTCTCATATAGTTTTTAAACTGATCTTTATTTTTCTCATTTTCAAGTTTGTCTACATAATTCAAAGAAAAGTCTTTTTCGGGACCATATGGTTTTTTAAGTAACTTTTTGTTATTTAAATACTTATATTCTGATTTAAAAGCTTCACTCTCTTTATTATTTATATTGTTAATATAATTTAGTGTAATTGCACTTGACAAATCTTGTGTTTCATTCAGATATTCTTCAGTATTTTTTTTTTCATTTTTACTATTTTCTTTAACATAAATGATTTCCTTTGAGTCATTTTCTTTGTTTTGATTCTTAGGATTATGTTCTAAAGATTTAGGAGTGTGCCGTGTCTTTAATTTTTTTGATGGCTTCTGATTAGAAGTTTGCAAAATTTCATCATCTAACCATTTCTTGTTTTTTTGGTAAGCATGATTATTATCTATCACGTCTTCTAATGAAAATTGATTTTCATGAGCTGCTTTATCCATGTCTTTATTTAGTAATTTGTCATCATTTATGAATTTACTGTCAACACATTTTGTAACTTTCTTACTGTCATTATTTATCAAGGGTTCTTCAAATATTTTCTTACATTTATTTTGTTTCAATGTAGTCTTTTGTTGATTCATTTGATGATTATTTAAGGCTGTCAACTCCTTTAATTTATTCCATAAATAAGCATTTTCTTCTTGTAGTTTATAAAGATTGGACAATATTTTATTTACATTTGGAGAAGTATGCACGGAACAGTCTGTTTTAGCACCCCACATGTGACCAATAGCTACACCTGCAGCTGTTATCACACTACCCAACATTATGATGTTAAGTACTGTGCTCAATCTTTTATTTCGCCTATGTACATATGTCTTATGCTTTTCCCCGCTATCTCCGAGAAAATCATCATCTTCTTTTTTAGATTCATTGTGATTTTTAAAATCATGCAAGTCAGAATTTACCGTCATGAATTGTGGAATATGATGTTCTGGTGCCAAATTTTCCTCTAAAAGATAATGTTCATAGTTTATTTCACATGGTGAAGAAGACTCTGGTTCACTGTCAGTGATAATAGATATACCATCAGTGTCCTCGTCTTTATCATGATGTTCCACCTTGGTGCTGAAATAATGAACATGTTATTAAAATTCATATAATATTAAAGACCTCCAAAAAATTTGGCATTCAAAAATTTTTTATAATTTAAATATAGTTTGCCAATTAAGCTCAACTAAGATAAGCAGTCAGCAATGCATATTGATATTGTTAGTAATATTAACAATTTAGCTCCAAATACAATGCCAATAGTAACTAAGATGTTGCATCTTTTGCTAAATTGTCTCTTGTGCCTTTAAATTCAATACATCACTCACAATTAGATCTAAGACACAGAAAAACAAAGTATTCCTCTTTAGGCAGAAGAATAAATGATCAGTATCAATACCTACACAAACAGTCTTATATAGGATACCAACCATGTAGTTCCATAGTTTGTTTATATATTTTTTTAAAGTAATTACTTATACACATATAATCCATAAATAAAAAATGAATAGGCAAAACCTATTGTTCATATTTGCTCCTTTGTGTTGCAAATTATTTGCAAAAAAAATATTAAATTGGCTTTCATCCAACTCATTTCAAAACTTTTCTTTAGTAAGCAAAATTTTAACTACAAAATGTGCCAGTCATTATATCGAAACCATAAAAGTACTAAATTATATTTGTCTTGTTTTGTAAATATTGACTGATAATTACATTTATAATCCCAAATCGAAGTTGTATTCATTTCAATAATTAAAAATTACAGATTTAAGTGATAATTACATCATCGATTAAATCTAGTTAATATACTAAATTACTTTAAAAGCTATTAATACCTTTCAGTTGTATGATCAGGTACATCTAGCGCATCATCAGCGTACGTGGAGCTATTCTCAATTAGAGTCCAACTATCTCCAGAATCAGAATCACTATGATCTGTAGTGGATCGGTCCATTTTCGATTATCTAAAAAAAATTTAGTCTACGATAGGCTAACGACGCAAAAATATAAAATACTGTTAATATACCACTGAATAAATTTTGAACTAAATTGGTACGTTTTTTCAGTATCACTAGAATTTAAAGAGAGCCAAAATAAAAATGTATGACATGTTTTTTGTATTTTGTTTTTTTGTGTAAACAATATGCCACACTTGCGCAATTAATCGATTCACAGTGTTTTGTTTTTTAAAATTTGACATTTCTATTTTTTTTCAATAAAAACTTCATTAAGAATAAAGCAAAGATGTTGAACATAAAGCCTAATCTTTTACAGGCAATAACTGATTTTCAGTGTCATTATTTAGGCTAAAGAAGAGTGCTTAAATTTCAAATTTTGTTTGGAATTTTGATAGCCTGGTTCTTAAGCTCCTTGGCTTTACTCAAATTTCAATATCTCTATTTAACGAGTTTTTCTGTTATCACTGTAAGTAAGATATTTATTTGTACTTAATTGAATTTATAAAAAAAAAAAGTTATATGTGTATCTTTATATCAATAACAAGATATCTAAAATATCAAGACATCAAGGTAATTTTATCTCCACCTTCATCAGGAAATTTACGTATATTGCATAACAATCGGATAATTTATATAATATAACTAATTATGTTTTATTAATAAAAGACAAACTAAAATTAATAATCATAGTTTCATGAATAAACATATATGATATTCTACCGCAAAACAGGAATACTTGATATTATTGTGTTCCGGTTTGAAGGGTGAGGGAGCCAGTGTAATTACAGGCACAAGGGACATAACATTTTAGTTACCAAGGTAGGTGGCGCATTGGTGATGTACGCGGTGGTTAATATTTCTTATAATGCCAATGTCTAAGGGCGTTGGTGACCACTTACCATCAGGTGGCCCATATGAACGTCCATCTTCCTATTCTATAAAAAAAAAAACATATTTATGTAGTACAACATTTAACAACTAGCTATGTAGATTCTTGTAACACTTAAATTAATTCAAGCAAATTAGTTAATTGCACTAAATCTTATTATTCTCATTATAAATTAAGACAAAAGTGTAAATAAAAAAAGCACATTATTTATTAAATCTATTTTATTATAATTTTGGAATGTTGTTTAAAACTAATTATAATAATTGGCTGGACTAGGGTCATTAATGGCAAATTTTTCATCACATGTGAAAGAAATTGTTATTGCATATCTCACACCTGAAGTGACTTTCTCAACATAATGAAAATTTTCACCACCACTAGTAAACATACTTAATCTGCCTTTCCGTGGTTCTATTGTACTGTTAAATTTATCATCAATGAAGACAAATCTACCTCCTCTAAAGTCAATGTTATAATCTCCAAGATAAAGTAATGTTGTATAATGGAAGGACTTATAAGTTTCCTGAAAAAAATGCAAGATATCAGTTATACAGTTCATAAAAAAAATCCGTTTCGAGGAATAATTACAAAATAATAATTGATGAAATATAAAATTAATAAATTACTACAATTACTTTGTCAACATGCGGATGCCAGTATTCATCATGAACCGTAAAAGCAGTTTTAGATGTTATTTCTGAGAAGAATGTTGGATGAGTTAAATATAATTTGTCAGGCCGTACACCAAAATGATGTGCAATTGTGTATTTAATTTTATCCTTGACATCCTAGAAATAGTAAACAAATAATTAAAATTAATAACCAATGATTTTTTCATAAAACTTTAAATGTTCTCAAATTTTAAAATAATACATACTTTAAAAATGTTAAAGTCATCTTGTGTGAAAAGATTTTTCATTTCATCCATTTTATAAACATTAACGAAATGCTGTCCTTTGGATAATGCTCCACTATGTAGGTCCAATATAGAAGCACCACCAAAAGAACCTCCATACTTTAAACCTTTTTGGGCTAGCTTCAACAACTCTTCAGTTTCTCTCACAGAAATTACTTTATCAGTAACAAATCTTTTGCAGTATTTAGGCGCACAACCTTCATATTTGTCTATATCTTTTACATATTCAGGGGAACATTCAACAATTTGTCCTTTACCTGGTAGCAACTCAGATTGTTTTGCAAAAGTTTGAACATTGTTTTTAGATGAATAATAAACAACAATAAGCAAAGAAACAATTACAACTGATCGTGAGAGAATTCTTAGTGGTAAACCTTTATTAATGGATCTGAAAAATAGAAAGAGGTATCATATGTTATGATCAAGCTAGCTAAGAGCTACAATAAATTCATAAATTAAGACCAATATTAAAACTAATTACACTTTTTCAACCGATTTTTCATTGTCATTTTTCTCAATATTTGCACTTTTGGTATTTATTTTATTTCTTTTTTTAATATCCCCCATTTTTGTAAGAAATTTCTACATCATTTCCACCAAAAGCCGGTGATATTAATTAAATAATTTCCTTTTCAATTATTTCAGTTTTCATAAAAATATATTATCTGTTGTCACTTGTGTTATACCATTCATATGGCTGACCAAATTCCGTAGACAGATCGGTTTCTCTGTCTACCCCAAAAACCAAAGAGTTGACAGAAGCAGTGCTGCCAGACGTTGTGAATTGGCGGTCGTACGATATGAAAATAAAAAGTATTCTCTCAGGTGGTTATTTAAAAAATAGTACTTTCTTGATGTAATTCGAATTTTCTTGAAAAATTCAAATAAATATGATATAAACCTGGTAATCTCTGTTCAAAGGTCAAAATTGAAAACACTGCTCTTAATATTCTGTGCAGTCAAAAAGTAAAGAGCACAGATTAAAGTTTAGATAAGACTAATGAACTACTTTTGTAATCAGATTAATAATCTGATTAAAAGTAATGATTATTTTTATTCAGAATAACCTACGCGTGTTCTTCTCAAAATTATTCATAATCTAGATTACTTGATTACGATTACAGATCAATAATGATTAATCACCGAACATAATTTCTCTTTGGATTATTTTCCTTAATCTGTAATCGTAATTAATGAGTACATATTGTAATTGTAATCTAACGATGCGAGACATGAGCAAAATGTGATCAGATTAACAATTATGGTTAAAATGATTATACGCTGTCACCGAGATGGTGAGGATGGAATTTTGAGTTCTGATTGATCTACCTTTTTATCTACGTAAGTTAATTCTGGAGAATTTTTGAAATTTATCTATTAAACGTGACGAGAATCTACGTGGAGAAAAGTCACGACATAGACAATAATGAATGTTTTGATAATTTAATACCATACCAAACTATGGCAACATTGTCATAAAAATCACGACCGTTGTATGTTGATTGCATTATATAGCGATTATCATTTTTTTGTTGAGTATATACTCTAAATTCTTGTGATTTATAGCCATATAAGATTATTAAGTTTACATGTTAGTTATAGTTATCGCTTAAATTAAACACTGCCATAACTAAATCGTCTTTAAGCCATGTTTTTTGACGACGAAGATGAAGCAATATACGATCCTGAGTTATTTCACATTGTTCATGGAGAACTATGTATGCAGTTTTTATTTATTTATAGATGGAAATAGTTAAAAAATTAGCTGAAGCCAAATATTTACTGGCATATTGGTTTCAGTTGAAATAGGAGCAAATCTAGATGTTACACCTTACGGCTTAAGAAGTGTTCCTACACATACTGAAGATGGTATACCTATTAGGAAGTTATATGTATCAAACTTACCACCTACAGTAAGTAAAAATATGAACTTTTAATTTGCATTACAAAAATACATAAAAAATATTGTCACATGGTTTTAAACACATGTTGTCGGCTTATAAACATTTTTATAACTGACACGAAATATTAATAATAAAAATTGACGTCGTAATTATTATTTTTTTAAGTTTATGGTTTTAATAATTTTTTCAAGTGTTAAAAACACTAACAAATTTTTTTTTCTACTTTTAGACCACAAGAACAGATTTATTTGGGGTGTTTGCTCAGTATGGTTTTATTAAGAGCTGCTGGTTAAGGATGGGTGACAGAGGGCCTAACAGAACACCAGTGCCAACTTATGCTTTTGTCACTTTTAGCAATCCAGCAGATGCCCACAAGTAATTTTACTATATGTAACATAATTTAAAATTAACTTTCAATAAGTGTTATGAATATAGAAACCAATACCATCGATTTGCATGCACTATTTGTCATTCTATCTATATTTAAATTTTACTTAAATTTGGTATGATGTAAATGTCAGTCTCGGCTTAACATACAAAGTGGAAATTTGAAATGGTGCACAGAAGAAAATAGATTTAAATAAAAGTAGTATAGTAGCGTTGTATCTAGGGTCATGAGCGCCTCTGGCAAGAATAATATTTAGTGCCCAAATCAATAATGTATGAATGTGACAAATCTCTTACTTAGTGTTGTGCAAAGATTATGTGTATATAGTTTGATATGTAGCTATGGTATCTGTCCCAATAGAGTGCAAGTTTATTTCATTTGTGTTAGAGTAATGTTTAAACTGTGTGTTCCTGCACCTGTAGACAACCTACAAGCTGTGAATCTGCAATAAGTGCAACCCCTGAAGGAAATAGCCAATTTACTGTGGCCATTTATTACTACTTTATTGCAAATAGTAATTAATAGTGCTTGAAATTTTCTTGGACTCAACCCATGATAAATTATAGTTAATTTGAATGCACTAAGTAATTAAATTTGAATCAAATTGGAAGGCTATGGATAAGTACATGTAGTTCTTTAAAATGACTATCGCAAATTTCTTTCTAAAACTCGTCATTTTGATTGGGTACATAAATATTTAACTTAATAAAAAAAACAACAGTGTTAAAGTAAGAAATGAAAAACACAAACACAAATTAAACATATCAATTTTAGATTGTTGTTGAATGTATTATACAATCATTTTCCTGTAGTTCTAACAAAAGGAATCTTTGCTGCACTGTATCAAATTTCCAAAAAAATATTAATACAGAATAATATTTTTGTTTTTTAAATGATTCAGTTTATAAGTAAAAGGAAAAAAATGTAGACTTTTATTTCCTAAAAATAAATAAACATAAAGAAATAGGTAAACAGAGACTATTTACATATTTATTTGACTGTGTCAACTTTGTCATAAATTTATAGAAAACTTTTATAAATAAGCTATAATCATTACGATATATGATTGTTTTACTTATAAAATCAAAAACAGAGCTCTACAAGCCCCTTTACATGAGAAGACACTAGATGGTCGTAATCTCAGAATATCTCCAGCTGATAGTTGGCATCAGCCATCCGAGGATTCAGATGGCAGAGTACAATGGAAGCCTAATATTCGCAGAGAAGATCCTAACAGCAGTTGGAGGAGAGATCAACAAAATGGTAGAGATATCTAGAATATATAGTTTTGTATTCATTTTTGGTCATGAAGATTTTTAGTAAATTATTTTTTTTTAATACTATAATAATTTACCCTATAATGTCTGTATTAAATGGTCTTAAAATAAATGAAAACATAATAGTATACTTTTCGAAAAATTATAATTATATTAATCCTTTTTGCTTTATTTAGGTAGTACAGCAGATCCTACTGTTACTATTGAAAGTGAGAACATTGAAACAATTAGCAACGAAATAATTGTATGTATTGAATCAAATTCAAAGTAATGAATGTAATTTGTGAATGATAGACTACTGATGGTTTGTTTTGTTTTAGAATGACGAGACTGAAGATGACAGACCTTATAATATATTGGATATACTCAACAGAGATTGTTTGTCACACATTTTAACTTATGTTCCTATTAGAGATCTTATCAGATCCGAAAGAGTTAGTAAAGGATGGCAAAATATGGTTCAAGAATATTTCCAGGGTCAGTAATTTTTTAGATCGATAAAAGCATTAGGAAAATAGAACTGTTTGATGCGTGGTTTATTTGTAGATTATTTTAGCTTTGGGAGCGCGACCGTCACCCTTATAACTCTAGATAAAAATATGTATTATTATTATTAAAGGGCGCTTTGACAGTGAGACATAAGTGTTTATTTATGTGCAGGTACGCGAACATTCAAGACGTCGTGGTGGCAGCACGTGCCGGTGACGCTGACGACGGCCGTGCTGCGGCGCCTGCTGCAGCGACTGGGCGCGTCGCTGCTACGTTTGCATATCGATCACCATTGGTCCGCGCTCAACGACCGCACCGCGCATACCGTGGGCAAGTTCTGTCCGCTGCTCGAGGAGCTCAAGGTGAAGGACTTGCCATCACAGTGCAGTCAGTGACAATTAATTGTGTGCTCTACCATTATGTTCATTACTTTCAGGTGGTCGGAATGCACACAAAAAATTGGAACCCATTAATTTATGGATGCAAACACCTTAAAAGTCTCTCTTTTGTGTCGTGTAACAAGGTACATATTTATTTTAAAATGGAATTAATTTAATTTAGTTGCAAATTTAACATTGAAACAATTTCTTTCAGCTCACAGATTCGAGTTTGGTCAATTTAGTCAAAGGTGATTCATGCATTGAAAGTCTGACCGTTGCCAACAATACACATGTGACTGGTTTTTTCCTCACAGGGTCCAATCCTTCGAAACTATCATCTTTAGCGTTCTATAACTGCTATAGCCTTCAAGGCACCGTTCTCAGTGCCGCTATAGAAAACCTACCGAGCTTAACGTCTCTCAAATTAGACGTCTGCCCTGTCACTATGTGGAAAATAATACCTCTAATAATAAGCAAACTGCCAAGACTCGAAGAGCTCTCTCTCAGCGAATACACGTCCGTGGAAATGGTTCTCAACCCTCCCGGAAATGATGCATTTTGTAATTCTTTAGCTGGCCTGACCGATTTGAAGATTTTGAATTTGAGCAGAAATATTTACATCACCGACGCAGTTTTGAAAACTGTGGCGCAATCCTGTCCAAAATTGGAATCGCTAAACGTATCCAGTTGTAATTCCAGGAAGGGGTTTCCGTATCCGGGTAAGTCTCTATCGAAGCCACCGACTGCTAATTTGCCATCGACCCTCCGTCGGGCGATCGCTCAGTGAAGGCTCTGCCGCCAGGCGTGGGCGACGAGGGCGTGGTGGCGGTGTGCGGCGCGTGCCCGGCGCTGGCGCGGCTGGACGTGTCGTACCTGGTGGCGCTCTCGGACGCGGGGCTGGCGGCCGCCGCCGGCCTGCCGCGCCTCGCCATGCTCACCGCGCGCGGCATGCCCGCCCTGTCCGCCGTGCCGCTCTCCGCCGTGCTGCGCGCCTGTCACCTGCTGGAGGTGAGTGGCGGACGCAGGCGGCGCGTTTCATTGTGTCCCGGTTACTAATTACCTATCCGCGTTCCAGGAGCTCGATGCTTGTGGATGCAATGGCGTGTCGGAGGAGGTGATCGCCGTGGCTGCGGATGTATTGCGTACTAATCCACGTCCGCTCGTGCTGCACCTGGCCGCTACCGCCGCCGCTATCGTCGACCGACTGCAGGTACCTCCCCCGAGAAACCTTACCTTGTACCATGACAAATAGTTTCCATACGTCAGTAGAGAACAGCTTTCTACTTCCAGCGTCGAGGCACCGTTATTCAATTTTAATGCAGTTAGTTTCTCTGGTCTATCTGGGGTCATTGTAATGTCGATACTGCGGATTTAAGGATTGACTAGACTGAAATGTAGTCAATGACATCGATAAAGCATTTACTACATTCAAAACTTTTAATTTTAAATCTTTACTATAAACATATGCCTATCCGCGCCTTGCGAATAAAATATCTTCCAGCGTCTTCGATTGCTGTTTCGCAATTCCGATTTAATATGAAGAGATCATAACGCATATTTATACTTTTATACAAAGTAAAGTACCATCCTGTAAATGTCCCACTGGTGGGCTAAGCTCCTCTCCTTGTGGAGGAAGTTTGGAGCTTACTCCACCACGCTACTGTAATGCGGCTTTTTTACTTCAATCTTGTAACTGAAGATGAAATGTGATAAACTATTTTCGCTATTAAATCTAAGGCTATAGAGTATGAGTATATAAGATCATTTAAATGTATAATATTATACGTTATGTTCTTTTCATTATTAACAATTTATATGCGATTTTTCTAATAATACGTATTCTTTTAACTTTAGATCAGTTACTTTCCTTTCAAGTTCTAGATTCTAGATTCTATTTTAAAGAATGATCAGAATTTCAATTTCGAAATTTATCTTGTATGTATTTTTTTTTGCAACTGCTATAATAGTGTAATTCTGTTCAAGGCAAGGCCAGCACTGGAACAGTGTAATGGAATAAACTGTTAATTTTTTCTTTTCAAGAGGAAAGCTTAAAACGCTTTGGTCAGCTGTGACATGGTTGTTTATAGCATGTTATTTTATATACTTTATGTACACGTAAAAAGCAATTTTTCGTGATAATATTTTGTTTTTTTTATAAAGATTACGAAATCAAACATTTTTACATTTAAAATTTCATACCGCTAGGCACCCCCCACAAAGAGTTGGAGGGATTGTGGAACCCAAAGTTTCTTAAAGAGCTTGCAGGTATGTCGCTAATGATAATCTACAATATATTACAAGTTTTTTCAAATATTTATCCCATAATCCCTCATAAGGACGATTACTGAAAAAAATAACTTAAATAGTTATGAATTGACAAATCAAAATATGTTTTTTTAACGAAAATTATCATTCTGCAAACAGCAAGAGTACGATGGTCATAAGCTGCTGACAATAAACCTGTATGAAGATCGAAGTAATCCACAATTGCGGCCCGATTTCGTGGACCGCATTTTCGAAGAGAATTCCGAGGGCTCCTTGGACGACATACTCTACGATAACGATTTCAACAATTTTCTTGTGTCAGGTATTATTCAAATTTAATGAACAATATATAATTATTTAATCGAGAAAAATACCATACATATAAATTCAATTGTAATACTGTTTCTTTATCCAGAGCTTGTGTATGATATAAAATAGATGGTCACTTTATATCTAATGTTGATAAGGCGTTGTGCAGCTTGACTTGCTGCAAATCATTTTTCCGTATTTCGACCTGATATAATGAACCAGCACAAAAGGCATAATACTTAGTTCCGTATTTGGAGGCGCATTGGCGGTCACATTCTTTACAATGCCTATGTTTATGGAGTCGTGAGTTGATGACCACTTACTCTACAAGAAATGTGTCTCCATTTGTTTGTCTGCCTTCTTATCATAAATAAATTAAATATCTACGTATGCAAAAATACTTGATTTTTTTTTCTTTTTTAGATGACGAAATGTTCCTGGGTGAGGGGTTAGACGACGACGAACATGTTCTTGAATTTCGTGGGCCCAATATAGTACTGCTTTGAAATTATATAACAACTATATTAAAAAACTCCATTATCTAATATAGTTTTATAGAAAGCTAACATGGATTTTGTATATTGAGTTTTGTGTATTCAGTAAAAATCTTTTAGTTTCATGTGATTGTTGATGTCATACATTATTTTTAGAGGAATAGTTCTCAGTTAATTTGTTTATAAGTCTCTATATATACTCTATATAGTGTCTCTCAAATTCATTGAAATAGATGATATAAAAACAGTTTAAATAGAACCAATGATTATCTATAATATTTTCAATATATATTTATCTGTGATGTTGCAACTTAAAATAACAAACTGATTTTTTAGTGTTTATTGTTACTTTAATATACATAAAAATATAAGTATAAGCAAAGTCTGAAAAAATGTGATAGAATGTAAATTTTTCATGTACCTAATGGTTTGTTTTTCATAACTGGTATTACTTTGTACGATAAATTGTAATAAAAAGTAAAATTGTATGTACAAAAAACTGACAGATTGCATATAGCCCATTCAAAATGTGTTTTAATGCACAAGTTGTTTTAGTTTAAAGACTGTTTAAAGATATTCATTACCTCTTAGTGGTGTTGCTACAGTTACTTCTGCTATAGGATCAATTATAGTGATTGCTAGCTTCAAGCGTCATATTTATGTGCTTGAGAATAAGATAATTACATCTATGCAAAGGTAGTTTGGTCGTAAATATGACAATAGGGCTAGGCCATTGGAGATCATGTAATAAGCACGCTGTGACACAATATATTTATGTAAGATGTATATAGGATATATTACACACATTTGTAAATCTGACAGTTGTTTGTTATGCAGTTGTTAAAATGGATCTTTTTATATTCTTTTTTACTAGGTGCAATATAAAGTGCATGAAGTAAATTAGCAATTTTTAAAGTTTTTCATAATTTTATATTACATTACTGTATCTTTATTATATTTTTTTCAATTTTATGAACTTGATGCATTGTAATCGACAAAGTGGTTTTTATTTTATTTTT
Organism: Nymphalis io; assembly: GCF_905147045.1. Taxonomy (NCBI): domain Eukaryota; kingdom Metazoa; phylum Arthropoda; class Insecta; order Lepidoptera; family Nymphalidae; genus Nymphalis; species Nymphalis io. Next base: position 8,065,306 of record NC_065901.1, on the reverse strand, counting down.
TTATCAAGGTATCAATTTTTATTTCAATAAATCAGTAACTATTTATATTTTTTAACCATTTTAAATAGAGGCCAACCACATCTAATTTTGAGGTGAGTTATATGGGTTTATTATAGCATTATGTAGTAACCTTAAATTAGCATGAAGCAAGAATTATTAGCTTATGTTTTTATTGTTTTCAATCTATTTATTTCTTTTCTCATATTTTTTTTTTTTTTTGTTAAATAAATTGAGGGAATATTGTAGAAAAAAACCTAAGTTTAATGATACTTATGATTCTGTGAGAATGAGTCTGTTCATTGAATGAGTCCTGTGTATAAATTTACTTTGTGCTTTTTTCTGTTACTTTGTTAATATGTTCATTATTTTGTAAGCCGCTGGAAGGGTTTAATTTATTTCTATTTGTTTCAAATTACAATTAACAAAGTGAAGTGTTCTGATATATGGGAAAATATTTATAGAAGTATATTTTCATGATTCATTTAGTGATTTACGTTTTAGATTGCATTTTAGGATAGACCTCATGCATGAGAATGATTTGTGAGGACTTCTTAGTTTTTATACATTCATTGTTTTAACATCATTAGTAAAAAAGGAGCAAAATACAAACATTTTACTAAAAACAATTTGTTTTATTTATAGATTTTTGGTGAAAACTTTTTGATAAAACTTAATCATTTTAATGTAATAATGCTCTCTTCAAAACAATATATAGCATTAAACAATTATTGAAAAGATTAAATTTACTACTAAATTGATTTAATTTTATTTATTGTTTTATATTACTATGATATAATTAATAAATTACAATAATGTAAAAATTTTACATGTTAACATCATAGCTTGTTGTCTTTATATAAGTATTCCACCATTTTCCCATGAATCCTACATCAACTATCCGTGAAAATATGCTGAAATATGAGGGTTTTAAGTAGGAACAGTGAGCTTTGTACAAGTCACAGGAATCATTAAGTTCTGAAGTATACATAAAAGAGATAATTCCCAGTGTTCTATAGTGGATCACTTCTTGATTGTAACATCTTTGTATGTAATTTAAGTGTTCAATAGATTTTGGATTTCTACATTCCTCACTCACTAATATTACATCATTTGTGATCCTCCTCAAGTTATCTTTGAAATCAATTTCGCTTGGATTATTTTCAGCTAGCGCATAAAGTGTCGCTATTCCGGTAGTCCAAAGAAGAGCTTTTCTTGGATCTTCTTGAATGTCCGTACGTAAATCTTGTAACATTTGACGATAATCTATAACTAGATTTTTCCAATAATTAGTCCATTTTTCAACTATAGTTCCTTTTAACTTATCTGGTAACTTTATTCTTGACTGTACATTTAAAACGAAAGTCGGCGTTTTTTTTATTACTTTCAACATATTATACGAAAGTTAATGTGTAGGATGTTATTAATTAATTTAAAACTATTTTATAATTGTGTACAGAAATATAAGTCGAAAATTAAATTACTATGTAATTGCTGTTTTCAAGGCATGGGATATTGACACCTGTCACTTGTCATTTGTTAGAGATTCACACTAGGCTGTATTTTTATTTTCAAGGGTTAGAATTACAAAGCCATACAGCCATGCCATAAAATAAAAACCCATAATTTAATAAGAATTCAAAACGTAACGTAACGTCTTTTACGTATCTTTTTGTAACAAAAATTGGTTCATTCAATTATTTTTTAAGAACTGAGGTGCCTTTTCGTCTAAATTCCGCAAGAAAATGATGTCCAAATTATTTGCCATTTGATTGTTATTATTGTTTTTACTATAAATTTTTTTTGCAGTATTTTTTCCTTATTGCTTTTATTATATATTTTTTCTATAACTTCAATTTTCTAAATATAATAAAACTTTGGCGGGTTTTGTTTCTTCGAACTTATTGTCAATTTGATTTAAGCGTGTCTTTTTTTTGTATAACTATTTGCTGTTAGAACATGCAGTTTTTTATTCCAATGTTACTATACTGATACTGACAAACTCAAGATAAATTAAAAAGAATAAAAAAAATAATTAAAAAAAGAATAAATTAAATGAATGGAATTTATATTCTATTATAACTATTGAATTCAAATTTAAAGATTCGGCAAGATACATACGATGCTATGCTGTGCAGGTGGATAAAATGCTCCTCAAATATAACACGAAATAGTACACAAACATTTTTTGTCTGATAATGACTGTCTTTGTCCATAGCAAACTTTCTATCATACAGTAAAGATTACAAATGCTTTATAACTTCTTTACCTATTGCCGTAAATTTGACGTAGTACATTCACACCGACGACAAGCTAGAACATTGAAGTCATGGTTAACCATCCAAGCAAACTGCAGGACTTATGTGACGACAAAATATTTGTAATAAATAAGCAGAGGCATTCTTTATTAACTCTTTTTAATTTCATTTACATTATAATAAGATGATTTGCTGCTGGTCTGAATAAAGTTAGCTTTTGTTAATAAAACACAAGCCTTCTGCAAAAATGTTTATATTTTATATAACCGGTACCTTGCTATAAAAATCGTTAATCTTTATTGTTGTCATAGGCGAAGTGCAGAAAGATTTAAAAAAAATCAACCTTTACGTGTTGGTAAGGAACCACCGACACCTTTAGCTTCTCTTCTTTTACGCGCTCTGACCAAGTCTTTCATTTGTAACATCACATCGCTAAGGGGTTTTATTTCTGGCGGTTGAGGCATATCAGGAAATTGGGGCATCTTTTGTCTAGTTACCTTTAAACAAACAATGATTACTTACTATTATTGAATTGTCACACTAAAATAAATTATAAAATGCCATTTATGCAATAATAAATAATCATATAGTTTTATTTTTGCGCTTTTTGTTGATGATGAATTTTATTTGTTTGCTATTCATATTTTGACCATTATGGCCAGAGCAAAAATAAGTATTTTTTAACTATATCATATTTTATGATATTATACTTGATTGGAAGAAAAAAATATTCTCATTTCTTACCCGCTTCAGAGGTTTTAAGTCTTCTTGGGAGTCTTCAATAATACTGCGGAAAGAAAGTATTTTTTGCCCATAGCATGAAGCTAGACAAATAAAAACTAACATAAAAAAATATATGTATTTCATATTTGCCGGTCACTGTAACATTGACATAAATTGAAATATACCATCCTTATATGAGAAATGTCGTATGCTACTTTAACTGCACGCAAACATTTCGTAAACAATGCTTCATTTCCTGTGATGAACAAGATTACTGAGATCAAAATGTAGCAACCCTTGATAAAATTAATTACAGTCTAGGTATAAAAGCGCTTGCGTCATTAAAAAGCTCGAAATGAATGTCTCATCTTGATGCTATCATATTCAATTGAATGTAAATTATTACTTTTAATGGTTTGTGATTATAATCGGAAAATTAAAAGGAATTGCTCATTTTTTTCATGTCCATGACTGTATTTTTCCGTTTTGGTGTTGTTATACTATAGCAATGTTTTAATTTTGCTGTAGATACAACTAGATAATATTATCTTACTTTAGTTTTACGTGATGGTTATTAAAATATATACATTGGTCACGGCGGCTATTGTCAAGGGAGACTAGCCATCTGCACGGGACATAATATAGGTATACATAACAAGTGTGTACGCAAACACAAGTGCACTCTCAATTCCGAACCGACTAACAAAGTTTAGGCGCATGACTGACGTACTTTCCGAGGCACGGTACCCGGATTCCTCGGAATATTTTATTATTGGCTCGACATGGGGTTCGAATCCAGGACCTCAGGAACTTAAAAGCTGGCTAATAAACCAATGAGGCAGTCATATAATATACTTAGGAAAACGGTAAAATAATTATGCTTTTGCTACCTATTTTAAGGTTACTTTATATTAACAGTAACTTGCTACGATTGAAATTTAAGATACACCTATGAAAGAAACAAAAAATATTTTGTAACCACAAAAAAGAGAGACCATAATGTAATAAATTATGGTAGATTTATAAGTAATAAGGTTTCATGATGCTATCACTTAACCCTCAGAATATTACCGGTTTCCAAAACCGTGACTTTGGATTTTTATCCTGCAGAAATCCCTGTATGTAAAAATTTACTTCTAATATAATTTATATAAAATTTCGCATTGGAGTAAGAAAGTTTACTATATTCGCAAAATTTAATTATGGACGACTATAATTATTAAAAAGAGCAGTAAAAAAACGTTTACCCCTCGCTTTAACGAAATTTTCGTTATTTATCCTAATAAATATAAACCGAAACATAAAAATGCTAATGTCAGCCCTGAAATATGGCTAACATTGATTAATCATCCAGTTTTTAACTATATAATCCATAACATTTTAAGTATAAATAAAAAAAAATTGTAACCGTTACGTGACGTCTAGAAGACATTGATCTTTAGGTATTAAAATAATTTGTAAGTAACTAATAAATAAATATGGAGTAAAATAAGTAAAAACGCAGACTTTCATTATTAAAATACGAGATATAACTTTATATATTACTAATATCAATATTAAATACTAATATCTAATAATATAATCACTCACTTGACACCTCACATTACAGCCATAAGGGTAGGTACCTTACCATTGAAAATCAGTGTTGGGTATCTATAATCAACTTGGTTGCCGAATCACATCTATTCGGATATATGTTGAAATATGTGTGAAAGGAAGTAGAGAGCAGAGGAGAGAGGGTAAATGAGGGAATCAGAGAGCGTCATGGTGTTTACTTGTAAGGCACCGCCACAACACGGTATTACTCCCAAGGTGAGCCAATGGATTTTTCCTACCTTATATGTTTTTTTTATTATTCATGTTTTAGATTTAGTTTAACCCTTACCCTTGACCCTTATGAATATATAAATTTTCTTTTTAACTCGATTAAATTATACATATATAAATTAATTTTAAACTTGATTATGCTTGCAAAATATCGTCAAAGATTGGCAATTTTACTTTAGCATATAATGCTTGAGACTAGGCGATATAGCAAAATATATTAACTAATTATATATAATATACGGCATAATTTTAACCGGAATACAATCAAATACGTGTGGCACCTTGAAAAACAAAGGATATGTGCAAAACAATGTAGATTAGAATCCAAAATAGCAATGACATTGGTTGCGTTAGCACTTATAGCAGCTAAAGGTTTGCGCAAGAAAGTAAAATACGATAATAAGAAAAACAGATTTATATTTATAATAAGATGACTTAGTTTAGACGAACCTACTAAAGAAAAGCTACCTAAGCTTTGATGATGATTCCTATGAAGCAAATATAAATGGCATTGAGAATTTGAATGTACGTGTTTTAATTAATTACAAACATTATAATTACAAAAAACTAGGAAATTTTCGTGTATTTTTGTAATTACACATACATATAAATATACACATCTACATATAATCTGCTAAACATATAAACCCCAAATTGGTTTTGCTAGATTCTAATATAATTATTGTTCACAAGTAAAACTTTCTTACTTGTATGGGTCCTTAGATGTGAAATTGGCGTTTTGTACGGGAGGTTTATATTAAAGTAAATTTTTTTTGTAAAATATATTTAATTAATCAAAGTATGCTATAGTATGATAACAACGGTTATCTATGCACTTTTACCATCTCATAGGTAGTTCATTGATCCCTTTACTAAAAAAACCATTGGGTCGAGAATCAATAAACTTTTTGAAGGCGGTTTGGACTGCCACATCGGAGTTGAATTTTTTTTCCTTGTAAGAAGTTGTCCAAATTCCGGAAAAAAAGGTAATCTGTTGGTGCAAGGTCCGGGGAGTATAGTGGATGTCGCAGACGTTCCAATTGTAGCTCATCTAACTTAGTGGTTGTTTGTTGTGCAGTGTGTGGTCTTGCGTTGTCGTGAAGCAGCAGTGGCCTAGAGCGATTGACCAATCTCGGTTGTTTAGCAGCTTGTTCTTACTTCATGGTTTGCGGTTCCTGACAACTGATATCTGCCGTAATCTTTTGGCCAGATTTTAGAAAGCTGTAGTGAACGACACTGGCGCTAGTCCACCAAATACTCACAAGTAATTTTTCTGACTCAATTTTTGTTTAGGGCAGGATTTGGCTGGGTCTCCAGGGTTCAGCCATTGCGGCGAGCGCTTCCGAATATCGTACAGTATCCCCTTTTCATCACAAGTAATGATTCGATTTAAAATCCCTTCATTAATATGTTGGTTAAGCAAAGTAACACAGCAGTCGACGCGTATTTGCAAGTTCGATTCACTCAATTCATGAGGTACCCATCGTTCAAGTTTTTTTACTTTCCCGATTTGCTTAAAGTGGATTAATACAGTTTTATCATTTACCCTGAAGCCTGCAGCTATCTCTGAAGTGCTTTGTGATGGATCCGCTTCCACAATAGCCTTTAATTCTTCATTTTCCACTTTGATCTCCGGCCGTCCACGGGGTTGGTTCTGAAGGTCGAAATTTCCAGAACGAAAATGTTGAAACAAAAAATGTACCGTGCTTTCTTTTGCGACACCAGCGCCGTACACATCATTAATCCTTCGAGCCGTTTCTGCAGCACTGGTGCCACGGTAGAACTCGTACTCGTAAATATACGATATTTCATGTTTTCCATTGTGCGGTAATAAGCAACACCAAAGAAAAAAATAATGAGGAAAAACAAATGAATGACAAATGTTTTCAAAACTGAAATGTACCAGCTAAATGAATTTATTAATTTGAATTTCGAATTCTTAACCAAAGAGGAGATATTTCAGATCAAAATGGTCAGTACGACAAAACGCTAATTTCATATGAAAGGACCTAGTACTATACACTTCGTTCGGCTCCCATCTTATTCTGCTTGTATACCTCGGATATCCCGAGAGCAAGAGCAACCGAACTAGCCCTATTCGCGGACGATACCGCTATATATACGACGTGCCGTAGCCCCGTCGTCACTAAGACACGACTTCAATCCGCAATCAACGCACTAGGTGTGTGGTTCCGGAAATGGAAAATTGAAGTCAATCCCGAGAAAAGTGCAGCAGTGTACTTTTCTCTGACATCGAATCGCCGACCGGAGTCAATAAAACGGTACGGCTAAGAAATCCCTTGGCAAAATAAAGCCAAATACCTAGGAGTCACTCTAGATCAGAGACTAACGTTTCGACCTCACATCGAACACATAAGAAACAAAGCCGCCTTTGTTTTAAGTAGATTGTATCCGATGCTATGCAAAAATAGTAAATTGTGTCTTAGACATAAGGTAACAATATACAAAACTTGCATACGCCCCATATTAACCTACGCTAGCGTTGTGTTCGCTCACTCGAGCCCTCACAACTTAGCTAGGTTACAAGGGATACAGAATCGATTTCTACGCATTGCCTCGGGCTGCCCGTGGTATATGCGTAATATCGATTTACATAAAGATTTCAAAATAGAATCAATAGCCAGACTGTACAAAGACCTCTCAATAAGATACTTTGATAAAGCGTCGCAACACGCTAACCCGCTCATCTCTAAGGCGTGCATGGAAAGCCCCTTAGAACTACCAAAAAGGACCCGTAGGCGACCTAAACACGTCCTACTCGATCCAGTCGATAGACTCACCGCTGCCAACATGCACTTGTTAGGGAACACAAACGACACACACCGACCCCGCCGGCGGGGTCGACGACCCTCTTACGTTACGTCCCGTCAACGCTTAGGCGTATGACGGCGCTTATAATGCACACGTCCCTCCCTCCCGATTTCAACAGAGTCCTAAGCCGAGGTCCGGCCTCACAGGAAGCACCCTTAGGACGCCCGTCTCTCTTGAGCCCGGTGTGGCTCAAACATCCGGCTGAGTTCAACTCGCCCATCCCGCCCGGACACGCTGTAGAGGCCAGTAAGGCCAACAGTACTAGACAATCCGAAAAAAAAAAAAATAAAAAAAAAAAAAAAAAACTCCGTTCGGGAAAAGTCATTTTCGATTTAATTTGACAACGTCTCATTCTAATAGCGCGCGTTTTATAATATTTATATTTTGTCAGATGTTAAGCGCACTCATAAAGGTTGTGTATTTTAATAGTTCATCAGCGTTTATGTTAATATAACTGAGTAGTCATAAAATAAAAATTAGTTTTGTAGTACATGTTTTTACATTTGTTAATATATTCTATTATTTACTCTTGCAACTCTTAAATATTTTGATTCTTTGTTTTATTGATACCCTCAGAGGCGGTATTGTTAAAATCTATTTTTTAAAAACCGGTTACGGGAGCAAGACTGTTTTTTTCCTTGTTTAAAACTAAGATATTTAGAAAATGGAATCTTCGACTACGCCAGTAGTTGCAGCTAATGCTGGTAAAATTTATAAAGTTGCGAATAGGGTAGGACGAGGTATACCAGAAATAACTAAGGTTTATACGAAGAAGTGCTCCTGTCGAAGAGAAAAAACAATTGTTTTTTGCCGGGCATGTGGGTACTACTGCAATGGACGTATTCGATTGAAATGTGAAACACATCCCAGGGTAAGACTTAATATTAAGGTATATTGGAAATTAAACTCATTTATTGTGTTAAAAACATTTCACTTAAATCACAGGTTACATTTTTATTGGATATTGCTGAATGCCCTCGATGCCACTCATCAGTGTTTCTGGATGAATACTTTGGTGACCTGTAATTTGTTATGACTGAAATTTCAACACTCCATTTTCTTTTGCTAATTACTTATTATTAAACTGAGATATTGTTAAGTTTGTAATATCTGAATATGATTTGAATGACTAAAGTTTTTAAAAACGTTGATTGTCATTTTTATTTTTATTTTTTTACGGCTATTTACTTGTATAGTATTAAAAATTTAAAAAAACAATTAGGCTTTTATAATAAAAACTTGATTTGTTAACTAAATTTAATGTTTCATAGGTAAATAAATATCTTTTGTATATTAACTAGTGGTAATTAAGTAGTATTAAGTCATACCATTGTGGAAAACGGTAATTAAATATAACATGATAAACTTATTGGTTTTTTTTTGTACTAAATCCAATAGTACTAGGTTTAAGTACTTATGAAATCTTCCTCTAATTAACCTTTTATATACCTCTAAGCAATATGAATCACATTAATGATATGACCGGACTTAATGTTATTTTTAAAACAAATTATTGAGTTTTAATTTTTATCTTAAATACAATAGACTATATTATTATTATAATTGATTAAACAATTAAGTTAGTCTAAAAATTGTCTGAATATTACACAAACAAACAGAAAACCTATTTGAAAGACTAAATGTAATTTGTTCAAACATTTTTGGGGTTTGAATGAGAACAAATAGTTTCATCATATTCTTTTATTATAAATAGTATAGAATCTAATTACAACTAATTCTTTTAAACAGATTTTTAGAATATTATATAGAAAACCAGCTTGGGACATCAGACCTATCCTTGTTACGTTCTATATAATTTTTAAACGATTTTTTGGCTTCATCTAATGACTTCATATCATCATCACCATCACCTTTTTTCTTCTCAAATATATTAGGGAAGTCAAATTTCATGGTTTTTGGCTGAAAAATTGGAAAAATGAATTCCTTTAGTTTTTATAATGTTTAAACCTTTGTGTAGCATAATATATTCAAGGTCTTTTGGCCTATTCTTTATCATTGCATTTTAGACTTTGCCTACTTTTCATAAAAAACTGTATTATAATAATAATGTCCTCCAGAACGATTTCGGTCATGGCGGCTAATGTCAAGAAAGATTAGCTAACTACGCAGGAGATATTGCACAAGTGTTTTTGAGCAAACATAGGTGCACTCTTTATTCTCTAACTTTCATAATCTGATGCCACAGCAATCCAACACGACTGGAAAGAGTTCAGGTGCAGAACTCTTTTCAGTCCATTAATGGCTTTACATTCTGTCCAAGGCTATTTCCAGACTCCAGGCTACTACTGAGAATTTTCGACAGAAAAACTCAATATATTTATTTATTAGCCCAATCTGGCATTTGAACCCAGGACCTCCAGGTCTGCAGCCTTACATGTAGCCAAAAGACCAATGAGGCATTCAAGAAGCAAGTAAAACTTAAATAAGAATAAATATACATATATATCACAAGTTCAATAGTATTATTTAAAATTTAACATGTCTTTTAGATTTCATGTTATTAATAAAATTAAAATTGAATGTAAATATGTTACATAAAAAAAAGTTTTAAAGACATAGTTCTTACCATAATAACACTTTACTGATGTTAAGATAATTCATTTAATTTAGATTTTTTTTTTTTTTATAGAATAGGAAGGTGGACGAGCATATGGGCCACCTGATGGTAAGTGGTCACCAAACGCCCTTAGACATTGGCATTGTAAGAAATGTCAACCATCGCTTATAGCCAATGCGCCACCAACCTTGGGAACTAAGATTTTATGTCCCTTGTGCCTGTAATTACACTGGCTCACTCACCCTTCAAACCGGAACACAACAATATCAAGTATTGCTGTTTTGCGGTAGAATATCTGATGAGTGGGTGGTACCTACCCAGACGAGCTTGCACAAAGCCCTACCAGATTGCATATACAAAGCTGCAGTTATTTATAAAAGCACTTACCAAAGTAACATAGGCAAACTTTACATCATCATCTTTCACAACATAGCCTTTTCCAATGTCTTTTCGAAATTTTCCCATAGCAATTCGAGTATTTACGTTCACTACAGGAACATTATAGATTTTCTCTATATAATTTTTGACATCGTGTTTTGTCATTTCCATTGAGCAATGAAAGGTTACTTTGTTTGGTTGTTGTTTACCTTCCGATCGTACCAATTTCATCCAAAAATTAGGCAAAAATACTCTTAATTGTGGATTTCCTTTTTGATATATAGGATACCTGTAATTCAATAAACATTATTTTTAAAGTGTAGTTCAGACGCTTGAGGCTAATTGGTTACGTATTTGGAACATACCATCGTGTTGACATTTTTATCGACTAATTTATTTATTCTTAGATAACTTGTAGTTATTTTAGAATACCCTAAGAGCACTTGACACTCCAAACTTAATACATACAATACGGCAGATAGGACTTAACCTATTTGGGGAAGTAGTTAGTTACCTATTGTATTATCCATAACATTGACATTAATTTGACATTGGCATATGTGACAACTAAATTTTTTTTCTAGGAAAAGGTATCTATGAAATGTAATTGTTTAGCCCGTTTTTTAATAATGTGTTTGACAGATATTGAATTACATTTTATTTATATTAATAAAGCTTTAGTTCATGTCATTTTTCAACATCACTTTTATTTTCTATTAATTTTAAATAACTATTTAAAAATCGTAGGAAAAAATAATGATATTGTTTATAATGTTAAGTATCATTTCAATATGGGCTTTTGATGTTTCACGCAGTATTTATCTATTATAAGCAATAATAAGTTTTAAAATAAAAGTTTTTTTAAGAATATCCATATATTGTTATGGTAACATTCAATGTAGAGACAAGTCAGTCATGTAAAATTGTAAATAAAATAACATTATCCTTAATCTGTAGGTCTGTGGACACTGGCAGTCATAAAGATGGCGGTGGCCTTGTCACCCGATCAAGAGTTGGTAAGTATAATTTTTAAAATATTTTCTTGATAAAGGCTTATACCGTTCTCTCTGTTTATTGGTTCTTTATTCAAATTCTGTGTATTTTGAAAATTTTGTCTGAACAAGTTATTCATGACAAGAGTTTTACTAACTTTTGTCGTCGTTTACCATGTCATCAGTGTTTGTTTTGATTTCGTTTATAGCGTTAGTATTCTGTTGAAATACATATATTATATATTGGTGAGAAACATTAAAATGTTACTTTGAAGCCGGGAATGAAGTATACTGTGTTGTTTTATAAGAACTGTTCTTAATTTCATATTTTATAATGTATGTACAATAACAATATTAATGAAAGAAATATCCACAGTAAAATCTAGTACTTCGTTCCGATGTGGTTTATTTATATTTTATTACCCATTATTATTACCCATTATTCAATATTTTGGATTTCTTACTAAATTTTTAAGCAACAATATTTACTGGCCAAATATTTCAACAACGAAAAAGCAATCATATTGGATCACTATAATAAATACAAAAGAATATATCTAATTGATAAGAAAAAAATTGTTCACTTATTTACTACAGACGCTTACAAAATTGCACTTTACAAAATGTTTTCAAAAGTTTTTCTACATTTTCCCCCATACTGAGATCTTTTCAATTTAAATTTTAGCTCTAATAATTTTAATTTGGGTAATCATCACTTAGTTATAAGTTTTCTGGTGATGTACATTGCCATCTGCCTTGTGAATGAGATTGCAAGCAATTGAAACAGAGGCAATTGACTCGTCAACTATAGACCAGCTCAATACTTTATAATTGTGTAGTGGTACTTCTAGAAGAAATTGAATATAAACAGCATAAAGATAAGACAACTGATTCTGATTTAGTACTTATACAAAGAACTTTTGAACAAAGTAAGTTGAAATGACCAATGATGATGAATAATGATAATGAGGGATATTTAATTAAATGCTCAATGGCTTATAGTTTTGTCAAAAGGACATATATTATCTTACCAATGTCAAAAAGGAAAATCCCTCTTTTCCTTTTGATGTGGACCAATGTGCACCAATGCACTACGCTAGCAACTTCATAGCTGTGAGAATCATATTTTTCCTCTTTTTTGATATGTTATTTGTATGATATTATTCTTTTTTGTATGATAAACTATGTTGTTTAATTTAATTTAAACATTATAAATGTTTATACATTTAATACATAAATAATTATATATGATATAAATATCAATTGTTATTTCAAAAATATTTTAGTCTAAATTTTAGTGCAAAATAAAAGCGCCTTTTTAAGTAGGTAATTATAACTATTTTGGTAAAGAATTTAATTGTTTATAGACACTCATTGCAAAGAATATAAACCACTTCTTACAATGTATATATGCCGCAAACAAGGGAAGCTTGGATTTTATGTACTTGTTATTAAACTGGCCCTCTCACCTTTCAAACCAGCATACAACAGTACAAAGTATTTATGTTTGCCTGTAGTATAAATGATAAGTATGAATCTACCCTACCCTAATCTATCTAGTGGGTACTAACAAAGCTGTACTACCTACAATAAAATTAATTTAATTTAAGTGCGTGTGAAAATTGAATATAAGCTAACATGTGGTTTTCACTTGAAACAAAACTTTAAACCCTATTATGTGTTCAAAGTAATTATTCAGCCCAATGTAGCCAATTCGGAAATAGTATAGGCTATCGATTGAACGGTCGACGACCGGTCGCGACATCCGCCTCGTCTCTGTTTGTATCTGATTCTTAATCAGTGTTGACGGCTTGTAGAAATTATCGACTTCTCTCACACTTCTTCAGATGTACTCGCCTTACGAGGTTTCATACAATATTACTATAAAGGTAGTCGCTCACACGCTTCACTCGGTACCTTTGCAAAATCAACACTATTTTTTTTCCCTCGTAGTAGTCTTTTACTGCAATGGTCTAATTTGTAAGTAGTATGATTTTTTTCATGTCCGTTTGGGTAGCTGACACCGACTCTTCATCTTAACTATCGTCAAACAGGTGTATTTTGTATTGCTGGGGTTATAATTTGTATGATGTATGACATAACGTCGGTACTAAGTCCAATGGGTTGGTTCTTAGTAGTGGCGCATGAATAAATGTAAATAGTTAATTAAAAAAGATTTTAACGTATAAATGAAATAGTTACGTCAGTTTGACCACGTTAAATGCGCTGTAGAATTGTTTACTTGTGGCGGTATATTTAGCCACATGCGAGTACACCGTTGTGGTCTGCCGTAAATATAATCGTTGTTTTCGAAACTTCCGTTAAATCTATTTATGAATCAAAGTCAATAAATTGCAGGTATAAGATGAAATGGAAATTACGTGGGAACGGAAACTGCTCGCAATAAATCGCTCGGTTTAAGTGTGAGTGACGGTAAGAGGACGGTATTCATCCAGTTGTATTACAGACTTCATTAATTTATCACACTGTATATGATTTTTCATGTTTATATATTATATATTCATTTACATTGTAATTTATTTAAATATAAGGTATAATACAATTTTCTTTCTCGATTTTAATAGGGTTTATTTCGTTCCTGTTGCCGCCTATCGTTTTTCATAACTGGTGATTGATGTGAGACTTTAATTTTTTTTCTGTAACAAGTAGTGTCCCGAGGTTTTATCCGCGCTAAATTTGTATTATTTATTTGCATATGTAACTTTTAGGCCGTTTTGAAGATTTTCTCGGATAAACAGACAACAATAAAAATAACAGCACTTTCGGTTTATTATTATAGCGATTTCCAAGTTATCAAAGCTTAAAAAGAGGCAGTTCTTTAAAATCACAGATAGACACTAAATATTATTTATAGATTTATTATTAAGTATAAAGAAATTAACTCGATATCAAGTTAAGCGTGCTTAAATGAATACTTGTGAATGTATGTTAATGTCATATTTAATTATAATTATGTTATATTTAATTTAATATATTCCATTGTTAAAAAAATAGGACAGTTTTTTCACGCTCGTTGATAAAAGATGACAATGTGCTAATGGAAGCATGTCCGTAGCAACGGACCCGTCTCACAGGCTCGGCTTATACCTCCCTTGTCCCACTTTATCTTTCAATTTATATGAGTGACAGTTATAAAATAGTTGTTTATCTTTGTTTAATACGATTAAATCACTTCCTGCTCAATAAAACGGTATTGTATTTAATACTATTTTGCGTAAATAAAATTCTAGTGAGAATATTCAAATAGACGTTAAATTCTCTTCGATCATTATTAAATTCAATCGTAATTTCAATTGAATTTGATATTATTTTCAATCGAACATTGTTGCGTCATACTTCCACTCACTCGTTTTGTGTACACAAGGCGTTTCTTAGAAGAATCTTCATATAACTAGTGTTCATCAATATGAACATTGACAATAGGTAATTTATAAAATTTTATACGTTGCGTTTGTAATTAATGTAATATATAATATTCTGAAAGGTTTATTCATATGTTTTTCTATTGCTTGAAATAGAACAAATTTAAAGTTTGATCTCTTATGGATCACCTACGCATTATAACAATATTGTCGTCCTCCCACGCAAAAGAAGCGGACGGGGTCGTATCGGCTGACTCATATTATGTATTCTTATGATATAAATACGCTAAAGCATATTCAGTTATAATTACATAAAACATGTGTTATCGATTTAAGGCTGTCGTGGAAGGTTAAATTTTACGAGTCTACTTAAATTTCACGCTAACAATATTCGCTTGTTCTTGAAATAAATTAAAGATGACTAACCTATTAGAAAATTACTGAAGATAATTTTAAATTATAAAAAAAAAAATGTCCTCGTCCTCGGCTTCACCCGCTTTTTATAGAGGAGGTGCTCGCAAGTGTTTGGTGTAAAATGTAGCCTATGTCCTTCCTAGGACAAATCAAAATTGATCAAAATAGGTTCAATAGTTCAGCCGAGAAAGTGTAATAGCAAGTCAGATAGACAGTGTTACTTTAGCATTTATATAATTAGTATGGATTACAGTAACAGTAACAGCCTGTAAATGTCCCACTGCTGGGCTAAGGCCTCCTCTCCCTTTTTTGAGGAGAAGGTTTGGAGCTTATTCCACCACGCTGCTCCAGTGCGGGTTGGTAGAATACACATGTGGCAGAATTTCGATGAAATTAGACACATGCAGGTTTCCTCACGATGTTTTCCTTCACCGAAAAGCACGAGATGAATTATAAACAGAAATTAAGCACATGTAAATTCAGAGGTGCTTGCCCGGGTTTGAACCCATGTTCATCGGTTAAGATTCACGCGTTCTTACCACTGGGCCATCTCGACTTATGTAGTATGGATTAAATAATACTAAAATATTTATATATTTATTACATTATATTTATGTTATTATTATATTATATTTATATTATTATTATTTGTTCTTTATAATTTCTCTTTCGCTTCATTGAATCATTGAATTACCTACATATTCATTACTTTCCCTTTTCATAGATTTATGTTTGAATTAACATATCAGTGAAACTAGTTTCATTTCGTTATGTGAACTAAATTCAAATCATTGCTAAACATTTGATAATAAATATCCAAGATATAATTTAATTCAAGTATAAACCTTTTTTTTAACAAGTATCCTTTTATTCGCAAATGTTTAGATATAAATATGGACAGTTTGTCATCAGAAAAGTAGAAAATTTCAGTTCTATCGGTCTGGAATGGAATTGGTTTAAAATTCAGTTGCAAGATTTGACACCGGCATACCAACAGGTGGGTTTAAATCAAAGATCGTTGTTAGCTAATAATACGTACCTACTTATATTTTATAGTTTTCACGTAATAACCGCACAGACTATGATTATTTACAAAAAATAGTTTTCCGTGGTGCTTCGTAGTTTTTGTTATGAGCTTCTATTATAGCTGTACATATAAGTTATATTTACCGATAAGTGTACTTATTATTATTTATTTGTACTGATATAATAACTGGATGTACCTAAATAACTGGTATTAATGATGTATTCCGACTGAATAGATACCACACTCCTACTTAAATATTAAACTATCAAGAAGCATTCATAATTTATGTTACTTTTTCTAAAGGCATTGCACAAAATGAAATGAACCTCGTGAAAGGAGGTCATTCATGGGCAGACATCAAAACATTAAAATTTTCATTTGTTTTCTTTTAAGGACTAGGTATTAATGTAGTAAAAACCTTATCGGGTAATAAGGTGAAGGTAAAAATAGTAATTGATCATGATATGGTGCGGTACGTTAACATTTTTATTAATTGATTATAATATTATAATAAATATGCTTATGGTGTACCCAATAAGGAAAGTCCGTGGTTGATTCATGACGGACTTTGTTTACGTCTTGTTAGGGTTTAACGTTCTGCCTCACTGGTTGATTTTTGTCTATGCTGTGACAGTTGCAATTTGTGGCCGAGTGCGCGCGATCGTGTGTCCACATTTTAAATATTTTTATAACACATTTCGCGATATCATTACGTAAACCTGTTTGTATACAAAAATTATGCATTATAATATCTTATCGGAACGTATTTTAAGGGCTGAATGCGTATTAAAGTGGTGTTAAAATTTTCGTTTAAAATTCGATTGTCAAGCTTTGTACGTCATATTACAATATCATTACGTTTTAATTTCGGTTTTATATAATAGTTATTTCGTACAAGAACATCTAGGTGAATAGTTGATTTTAGTTTATCATAATTATTTTGTTTAAACGGTTATTCTATAGGCTATATTTATTGGAAAAATATAACACTTCATTAATACACTTTTAATACTAGATTAGTGGCAGTCATATTGTTTGAGTTACAATTGTTTGTCTTGTATATATTTATCAAATGTGTATCAAGTAACAAAACTGGTCAATAAATTTATGTGCATTTTTATAATAAATTGAAGTGAAATAGTAGAAATCTGCATTAATAAGTTTCTTAGAATTTATTGTAAATTCAATAATGATTTTGTCTTTGTTGACGGGAGTCATAAATACCTATACTAAATAAAAATGGCAAAAAAGTTGAATTTTATAATGAGTAGACATAACTTATTCAAATACACTTAATTTTTAGGTTGCCACTGTGTTTGGTATAAGACTTTGCTTAATGTGAAAGTGCGCGCCAATTTAAAAATTATTATACTGATAGTTTCAAAATTATGTAAAATGTTGAGAGAATTCTGGCGAATCCCGACCATTTCGCAACCCTAGTTGTGTTTGTTGCTAAGCAACGACGAACCTAATTTATAAAAATGACTACTACAACCACAAGTTAATTTGTTTCCATGCTTTTTGTATATGGGAAACTCGGTGATATCAAGTTCTTAATAATATCAAGATGATTAATAAGTGATTTTCATTTTATTAATTTTTGTTTTATATTTCTCATCCACACCACCGTAACATTTTTTGATCGAGTCAGCCTTTAAATCAGTTTTTATTGTTAATAATTAATATATATTATTATATATTTTAATAATAACTGTAGTATTTCAAAAAGGATTGTTCAATTTCATATCAACATTTTCGTGCTTATAAAATAAATACTTCTGCTGCGCTTATCTATATATAGCAAAACATCCACAAACTTAATATACTTTTAAAAAACGATTTCGTCAGTTTTATTCCAAGCTCTAGATCGTCGTTTTTCCCCGAATAATTCAAATTTGCTTTCGTCTGTCGATATAATTAAACTCTAAAGAAATTCTTGCATATTTTAATCTTATATATTTTTTTAAAATGATATTTGTTTTAGAAGAAATAAGAATGAAGTGCGAATGATACGAGTACTTACTCAGCCTTTCGTTTTTATAATGATTCTCCATGAGAGATTTGAATTTTGTCGCATACTCTCTTTTTGTGTGAATGTTTGTGTTTTATTATAGATATTATACTTATTTCAATACTCCGGTAGAAATGGAGTATTTTTTCTATCTTCATTTTTCGCTGATCGGAAAAAGTGTGATTTATATTGTATAAGTGTCAAAACGTTACATATATGGTGTCAAAATATGAAATGAAAAAACTTCTGTTTACTTTCTCATATAGGCTTATTTTCACAAAGAAATATCAGCTAGTGTAGCGATCGCTTCCACCTAAACAACTTACGTAATGAGATTGTAAATTAAAAACAGTAATTAATTTAACACAAATTTGATGTAATGTTAATATAATAATGGCCAAAGCGTCGTTCGAACATAGGACCGTCCGACATATAAAACAATAAATCTCACACATATTTATTTTGTGTACACATGATGGAAGCAAGTAAGCGGTGTGCGACCGCTCATACTAATACGGTCACCGAACAGGATACACATCCCGGAAGAATAAGCCCCTCCCTTTACACACAGACACGTAAAGGTTAGGTTATTGTATTATACTATAACAACTGTTTCACGTGGTTTTATCATCATTCAGTTTAGATTATACAAATTACAAATTTATATGTAATATATTTACAACGTTGGCTTTCCTACAAAGTTTCCCAAATCGGATTATCTTTATGCTTACTGTTTCCCTGTTATAATACGATTTACATTTGTATTTTTACTTGTTGAAAAGATAAATCAAACAGACAGACAAAAATAAAAAACATGTCTATTTTGGTTTTGGTTACTTGCAAATAGCTATATTAAAATAAAAAAGGTGTTATTTTTAAATCATAATGAAGCTGTAAGTGTATTTGTTTGTATAGAGAATCTAGTTATAACAAATGCGGCTGGTTGTACTAGCCTGTTATCGGAATTCTGCTACGTTAGATGAAAATCGAAACTACAGGCATCAATTATAATAGATACACAAGCAATTTTTTAGCTCATTTTTTTATAAACATTGTTTTATAGTTGCGCCTATACGTTTCTTTTCTTAGTGGTGGTTATTATATATGAGTTTAATAATTAATATCTAAAATATTTCGATGTTTTTGTATTCTTATGATTTTTTATATTCTGTAATAATTAAATAAACAGGTAATTGTTTTACGACGAAAAAAAATGGAGGAGGTTCTCTATATACATACTAGATATATATATATAATATCCGCAGCACTATATGTATACACATATATTCAAAATCAAAAATCTTTATTTAATACAGAAGCGTTACACTTACTTATTTATTGTCATTAATCTACCGCCGGTTTGGAAATAAACACCTCAGACCTGACCTGATATTATATCGTTAGCTTTAAAATTCTTCACACAACAAGAGAAGTTTAAACATAATCTGTTCTTTAGAAATATTTACATCGATCACAGTACAAACTAAACTGAATTTAAAACTTTTTATTGGTAGTCGCCTCGACTTTACAAATATTCAATTAATCTTTTAACGACAATATATTATTTTTAATTAATAAGTCGATATTATTATTGTATAATACAACATAATACTCTCTGGGTCGCGCTTAAAAAATATCCACACACAGATGCTAGTTAGGCCTAATTAGTTTAGTTGTGCTTATAGATTTGAAAATGCTCAACATGCTTTTTCAATTTTAGCCATGATTGAAATAGTTGTATATGGTATAAGATTAAAATAGCCATAATAAAAGCGTCAATAGTGCAATGCTTTACGGGCCGTCTAGCGATGAGAAGTCGCAAGTTAGATCTAAACCCCTTGGGCTATTAATGTCCCCACTCCTAGCACAAGCTTCAGTTATATTAGTATAATAAGATTATTTAAGCGTCGGAAGGTAAAAGATAAACTATGTATGTATTGGTACAATAATAATTAATAATTTGGTTGAATCTTATGCCAGGCTCTTTTCATGTAAATTATTATCGAATATGGTATTATCTTAATAAGTATCTTAATGAGGTCTATTTAATGCAGGTAAATCACAGATACCTGTAAATGTTATAGTGATCTTAAGGAATTCCTACTGGAGTTACCGGGGAGGCAACAGGAAAACAGTTAACACTAATTTCCCGGAAAACACGTTTGTTATGATTCGCACTTAAATTGATGTAGATATTAAAATGAGAAATAAAATCTGGATTTATGGTGGTCCATATAAATATAGTATCATAGTTTTAGTAAATTTATATTATAGTTAAAATAAACAATTTACTTTTAATAGATGATATTATCGAACGAAATATGTTTCTTCAAATTAAATATTTATATAGAGAAGTTAATAATTACAATTTTTAAAATAATTTCTATAAAAATAATATATTAATTAAATTATTATATTTACTTATGAATTGAAAATGCTAAATATTATGGGTAAAGTAGCGTTACTTTACTGTAATGCCTTGTTATGAATACCAGGCCACCACTGCTTCGCGTAAAGTTTCAAGACTAGATGTCATATTCAAAGTAATAAGTTTCCAATAAATCAATCAAGTACCTAAAATCTAAATCAAAGTTACCGAGTTATAAGGTGTTTCCGAAGCTGTCGAGATGTATTAAGAACTACATATATAAAGAGAAAATGTTTGCAGATTTGTTTAGTTTGTAATTTAGAGACTAAGTAATTACTAGCCAATGCCTGCAACATGTGTTGTAGTAGTCTCTTTATTTTTTTCTTAAACAATAAGTTAGTTTGTTTACAAATTACGTGACGTCATGGCACAAATAATAATTAATCGATTGACCATCATGGCCGACAGTGTTTTCGTCTACTCTTAAAGTTTAATTTAAACTTAATGTTTTGTAATTTTCCAAGTCCCAAAATTACAGACTTTTATTTTACTGTCTAACAAAGCGATACTGAACAATTTATAATTTGCTACCTATTAAACGTTGATATAACTAAACAGCCACAATTGTATATAATATATTACAATCATTTATTTCCTTAATAATAGTACAGTTATAATAAGTTTTAATAAAAGAACTAATAACTAAGCATGTTATAACTATTCATACTCTTGTCGTTAGTGTACGTTTTACCTTATAAGTGCAATATAATGTGGTTGGAAATTATAAAGCTGAGTAAATCGTATTATTTTTTTCTGGTGAAAATAGAGCACTACCTCTCTGTTGGCGTTCGAAACTTGCAATAAATATAGTAACGAAAGTATATCTAAAATAAATAAATTCAAAGAGTGCATCGATCATCTAATTAACATCAATCAATCAATCAATCAACAGCCAATCGTTGTCCACTGCTGAACATAGGCCTCTCCCAAGGTGCGCCAAAGCTCCCTGTCCTCCGCCTTCCGCATCCAGTTGGTGCCCGCCACCTTCTTAAGGTGGCGGGCACCAACTGTATCATTCTTCTTTCTAATTAACATAATAAATTATATCTCTAAAGATAAACTCAAAAGTTGTTTTATACCCCCACAAAAGTGTAAACTGAATTTATAATATAAGTAAATATTAAGCAAAGTATGACATACGATTATAATTTCTTTAATACGATTCAGCCATACCCTTCTTCGATATCATGATTGAGAAAGTGTGACGAAATGGAGAAACCAACTGTTTACCAATAAAATAAACTTAGCATAGTTATAAATGCATACTTAATTAATCGCCGGGTTAAGTGCGAATCATGGACAGACATATTATTTTTGATATGGAACAAATGTTTCTTCGCAAATTACTGATATTTCTGCGGGTATTTATTTAAATATATTACAATTTTTATAATATGAAAAAAAATATATTTAAGATTCTCTTTTTCTTGCCATTGAGAAAACAAAATAATAAGGAAAGTTAATAAGTTTTTTTCATAATCAAAATATAATATATTATTATAGAGACTACTTATTCAAAAATACAAATATATCAATCACATCACTCGTCATTCAAACTTCTATCAATCGGCTGTAGACTAAAATTTATGAGTCGGTGGTGCTGTCTCCTGGCTAAAATAATATTAGACCGAGAATCTAAATTTTTATACCTCACTTCCAGGCAACGAAGGCGTTCCTCGACGCGTTAAGTGAAACCGGTGCGGCGTGCGTTTCGCGAGCGACCGCGATCAAGTTCCTGCTCGCGCGCAAGTTCGATGTAGCGCGCGCACACACACTGTGGCGGCAACACGAGGCAACGCGCCGGAGGGAAGGACTCATCAAATTCGAGCCCTTCGAGGATCCACTGAAAAGCGAACTAGAGACTGGAAAATTTACGATATTGGTAAGGTTTTATTATAATTATTAAAGACTTATTCTAGTGTAATCAATTTTGGTGTGTATTAAATTAATGAACCAAAATTAATTTTGATCACGTTTTATCAAATTTTAAGAGTATACAAAAAATACAAAAACCTACGTTCGTAATTAAGGTTGCAACGTTAAATCACAATCTAAAACGAAATTAGGCCGTATCTCACCCTAAAGACTGAACCTATATATTTTTTAAACTAGTCATGTTTTAATGCTTATTTGCTCGCTCTGAAGGCGTTGGATGTAGGGTTGCCAACGTTTATTTTGAGAATTATAGTATTTTTCAGAAGAATCTATATACAATATAGTAAACTACAATTTAATATATATCAGAAAACTAAAAAAAGACTAAAATATGGTAGTGTTGTTTTTTTTTATTTATTAAATATAGTAATTTTGCATCTTTTAATAAAAAAATAGGCAATAGAAGTACTATATTATGCCTCATTAATATATACTTTTATTATTTTGGTGTTAAAAAAGAATATAATATACCTTAACAAAAATGAAGTATTTTTGCGTACTATATATATTTTTAAAGTGCATAGTAAGTTAGTTCGAATAACAAAAAAAAAGAATTACACTACTTTTTTGTTATTCATATGATCTCTGAACGCTGAACGTCCTGCCCCGCCTAGTCTAAGAATGACGTCGCGCATTAACATTTTATCAATTTTATATGATTAGTTTAAAAAATATTTTTTTTTTAATTAAAACATAACAATTGTCCAAAATATACCTGTATATATATATATATATATATGTGTATAATAAATTAAAACAGATGTGTAATTTGTTTGTTTTTTTAAGCCCACGCGAGATGCGACGGGAGCAGCGATTGCGGTGTTTACGGCGAACAAGCATTTCCCTGCGCTAACCACACATCAGACAACCCTACAGGTAATTTTTTTTTCATTTTTTATCATACAAAGAGACTGATAACAATATACAAAATGAAAATAAGTCTAGGTCGCATAGTAGCTAGTAATTAATAAAAGATTATTTTTAGCCTATTCGTATGAACTCTAACGCTCACATTTATTAATTGTTCAAAAACTTTAGAATAGAATTCTGAATAGTATATTAATGTAGCATTCAATATTTTTTTTTAATTCATAAAAAAAAATATTCTCGAGTACATTAAGATTTTATTCTGAAGGTAACTTCTCCATTTGTTTTTCATTGAAAGGAACATATAGATGTTTTTATTTTATAATTTACAACAGATTTACTACTATTTACTGTAGTACATAAAAACGAATCATTCACGAGTATGTGTCAGGGCGTGGTGTACCAGTTGGACGTGGCGCTGCAGTCCGTCGACACACAACGAGCTGGTCTAGTTTTCATTTACGACATGACTGACTCCAAGTACACCAACTTCGACTACGAGCTTTCGCAGAAGATACTTACTATGCTCAAGGTGAGTTTAAAATAGAAATATTAGGAATATATAATAGTATTATATAGATCGAACGTTCAGCCTATTTCAATGGCAGAAGACATTCGACATTCAAAACGTCATTTTTCACGAATCCATAATGAATTCTATAGATTTTATTTTAGATTTCTACCAATGCTATCAAGTCAAACCAAGGTTTAGTGTTTATTTTATTTTTTTACTCTTCCTGTCATTTGAAAAGATTATACAGACGAGTTTTTACCGACAGTGTCATTTAATATATGTATACATATTTAGAAATGTTTTGTATTATTAACGTTTTGAGAAGTACAAATATTATAAAGAAATTTCACTTTGTAGATTTTAAAAAAGCTTTTGAAAAATTGGTATATATAAGAAGAGAATGTCTGACGAGGGCTATAAATCCTAAAATGCTCAATTGTGTTCCAATGCTATTTAATTTATCGACGTTATATGTGAGAGCGTTGTGAGACAGAGATATTTATCGTTTGTTTGATTTGTCATTATAGAGATCTTATTATAAGCTGCTTATTTGATACGTTTGTTTTATGACGAGTTTTGTCTCGATTACTCATTAAAAATAGGACAAAAATGGCTCATTTTAATTGAAACTACCATGTTATTATCTTAATAGAAAGTTCGAAAGATTTACAGGATTAAAAATATATTTACTTAAAAAACTGTATATAAAAAATAAAAGTTGTGCAATTCTAAAATTCTATAAAAGTAAACTTCCCGAACTTTTCGCTAACGAAGAAGAAGTATTCGTTGGCTTCGATAGATGGCGTTGTAATGTCATAAATAAAACTTTAAATACCTCTATGTATTAGTTTACGCGACTATAATTTTTTTCCTTTGCTTAAAACTTATTTGTATTGAGTATTTATATAAATATATAGTCAGGTGTAAATCGCCCTCGCGTGGGGTGAATTCTGCTCTGTTCCGTTTCTAGTATCAGTTGTTTCAGAGAACACTGATACTGATATAATAATCAACATTGATTCTAACGCAAAAATATATATATCCATATGTTATTGATATTTATTGTCATAGAGAAAAGACGCCATGCCTTTTTTTTTCGAGGAGGAAAGGCATTTACGCCTCCCGCCCGGACACGACCGGGACGGGTATGTGGGACTCACGGGGCAGAAGGCCAGCCGTCCTACCCACTAAAACATCCTCGTTCCCGTAACCCCGCCACCATGCGGGGTTACGGGAACGCATTAGCACACCACCGCGACCCCGCCTGCGGCCGTCGCTTTGGATGAGCGACCCACCGGTTGTTTTTTATTGAGGTTTTCTCCTCTTGGCCCGGCCGGTGAAGGCAAGGCCCTCGGTCCCACCACAAGCTGGCGCCTGGATGGGGAAACGAGTTTGAGAAGGCGGTGACCGAAGTCTGTCCACCCAGCATCGACTCCGAAACTGGGCGAACCCGCCTCTCCCTCCTCCTCTACTCCTTACAGACAGACAGGAGGCTGTCTCCGGCAGCCCGAAAGGACCCCGGAGACCGACTCCTCCTCTCTCTGGCGGCCCAAAAGGACCCCGGAGTCCTCCTACTTGCCACGAAGCCGCCCGCTGGTCCACTCTGCTCAACAGAGAAATACCAGGAGCGGCCCGCGACACTTCCGCCGCGTCAGTCTCAGCCGCGATCGACAAGCAATCCGGAAAAAAAACATCGGATTGCTGGTCGACCCCGTTGCCCAGGGTGCACCACGTGGAGGTGACTGACATGCACCTCAAAGACGCCATGCCTATGTACGACTGTAAAGTAATACATATAAATATATTATATATATTACTTTACAGCGGTATATATATTTTATCCTCTGAATAAATTTCTCGAATCCATGCCAATTTTAAACTTGTACTAATATTTGAAAAGGATCACCAACTCGTGATTGGGTCGTCCACTTTACCACTTATCCTTTCGCCGATACGTACCGTCACCGTAAATTATTCACGCTAAAGAAGTTTCTTGTTAGTCGAAGCTTCCGTGCTATTCCGGATACAGAGTAAGAATACAGAAGTGGCTTATTTATTGACTTGCAGAACATAATCTTCATATTATAACGTGTATGAGTGTCGCATTTTGAGAAAAATATTTTATTTAAAAAAAAAAAATTATAAAATTTTATTATTTATTTATTTATTTTGAACAAATTATACATATCATAAACTATATATACGATAGTAACATTAGTATAATACCGAGTCGCAGCTACTAAAAAAACCATATCATAGTACTCAAAGCTGACGCTTGAACATCATAATTAATATTTTTTCTTAAAATAAAGAGATTTTTAATGCCCGGTTTATTAAATATAAGAAACAATTCGTTTTACTTACGAATAGTAAAATTGTCTGCATAATGGGTACTGTAAATGTATGACTATGACAGATACTTGGTGTTTCTAATTCTTTTTTTTAAGTTTTTTTTAGTTTCTATTATCCGTAAGATTACGGATCGTTTTTGTATAGTAACCGGATTTAAATCTTATAAAACCTTTTTTCTTATAAATTTTTTTTTTCTTACTTGTCGATGGCAAAATTTAGATGTCGTGTGTTTGTTTGTCTGTTTATTACCCATTATTTATAATAATTTTGTTATTGTTTCTATTTATTTTATAGTACGCATGTAAAATAAGTTTTTTTAAAAAAAAAATATTATGTACACTGTTTGTACATTATTCTGTATCATATTTCCTAACCTCAACTTTTCTATTATCTCATCAATACCCTTATATTCTTGACAACATTTTTAATTTCTTTTAGACAAATTTACCAAGGAGTTTTTCATATAACAAATAAGCCATATATCTTGATCAGCTTATTACTACATTAGTGCAGATTCAAAAAAATCTGGATAAAAGCATCTTATAATTTTGATGTCATTTTCAATAATGTTCCGTTCTGAGGTTTTGGACATATGGATAAATTTGCGGCGAAAGACTTGTTCACCTAACTCAATATAACTTCGTCTAACTTTCGTTAACGTCACCCAATACTGAGCAATGTTTTTTATCTGGGTCTAGTTATCTATCCTATGCGGGACTTCCCTTGTTGGGACGGTCTTGGTGGAATCTTTAAAGTTTAAATGAGAATAATAAAAAATAAAATCATAAATATTACTTTTTCTACGTTCTTATGTTTAACACTTGTTTAAAATAATGTATTATATGAGAAGGTGCATAGTCAATTATCTTACGTATATGTATATTTGTTTTCATATGCAATAAAATAATATTTTTAATATTAGAAACTTCTGTATCTCATTATTTATATTTTATCTATTATAGTAAATTTTGTATCAACTTTTATCAAACCAAAGTTATTACGTTACATTTTTTTTTTAAATATTATTACCTTGTTTCTGATTTTAAATTGAAAATTCGTAGTTTGGATTATCCGTAGCGCAGTGGGCGGATTCAGCCCTATACGTATTCCGTAGCTGAGGCGGGCGTCAGTGTCGCGGCATCGCCTTCTGCCTACGTCAGTCGAGCTCGCGTGCGCGGACACAACGGACGTGTCTTATTTACGTTAAATTCACTCCATATATGCCGATTCATATCCCGTACGGATTATATGTTAATCCGATACTGATATTATATCTTATCACGGAAACGTAAAGTGATAGTGACATTAGATGTTTCCTATATTTATTTCATGGTGAATTAACAGGTAGCGACTACAATAGTGCTATTTTTGGTTTTTGCCGCTCAGTGTAGTGCCTGTGTCTATTATCAAAGTGCAAAAAACTCTACTAGTCTTTATTGTTGATGCCTATCGCTCGATTGTTACGCACTTTACGCTGAAGTGACGTCGGATCGATAGGACTAACAGCTGAGCCGATTGCAGAGTCCACACTGCTTGTAAGGTAAACTCTTGCCGAATGTTGGGTTGTTTATCTAAGAGAACAATCACTTTGGAAAATCTAATTTGATGTTGCTCATGTTTGTTTTTAAACGTAAATTAATTGAATCTTAAACAGACAATCTTGATTTTTCGATAAAATATTGCTCATGGAGCGAAAGTAAACACAACCAAAAGGGATATTAATTTACTGACAAAATGAGTAATAACACTAAAAGTTATATAC
The DNA here is from genome assembly GCF_905147045.1 of Nymphalis io. Classification (NCBI taxonomy): domain Eukaryota; kingdom Metazoa; phylum Arthropoda; class Insecta; order Lepidoptera; family Nymphalidae; genus Nymphalis; species Nymphalis io. The sequence continues at coordinate 8,037,028 of NC_065901.1, read as the reverse complement.
AAACATTATTCTTGACAATTTTCCGTCATTTGAGGCGTATGTCAAACGTGCATTTATTGTCTGAGAATTACTGTGAACAAAGTATTATTGTCTTTTATTACAGACATGCTTTAAAATTATTTATGTGTTAAGCGAATATTATAAACGACGTAGTATTGTCGTGTGTAAATGACTAAGACATTTGATGAGTATAATGTTGATTTAAAAAAAAAAGTGTTGTTTATATTATTTTTATTACAATAACTTGTATTTTGCCGATCCTTAGTTGCCAAATCGAGATACATAATATGTACACAGCATATATTATCATATAGTTAACATATTCATATTCATTGAATATTTATTCATTTCATAACGCACACAAGGACGGACACGAAATTCTAATATAAATACACACACATCAGACAACATACGTACATGTCACATGGATTTGTGCGAGGGGTGCCGTTTTGAGCAAGGCAGAAGTTACCCTCCCGAAATATGTCATGATCGTGTCCTTTCGACCGCTAAATTTAGCATACAGTCGCGTATTTTAAAACATTTTTCTTTTTGAATTACATTGTAATTGAGTTTTCACTGATTGGAGATTAAAACCTAATAGATTGATTTGTCGTCTTTGATGAGTTCGATCTGTTTTGTTGAGTTCCAATAAATAATGTTATATTATAATTTCCAATAAAAATATCGTCATAGTTAGGTGTAGTATATTCCGATGTTCGGTTCCGTTTATGCCACGTGTTGGGTTCGGAAGTAAGACTTCGTCCCGTCGTCGACCCATCACCTCGTGAATATAATCATGACTTGTATGGCTTTGTTATGCACTTCACTTCATAATTTTGACATATTGTAATATATTTTTAAGTGAAAAAGAAACAATTAAAACATTTTACTAATAATATTAACAGATATGTTTTCGAAGATTTAACTTTCCCCGGATAGGATAAAATATTTCACCGTAACAGCCTGTGAATGTCCCACTGTGCTGGGCTAATGGCCTCCTCTCCTCTTTTTGAGGAGAAGGTATTGGAGCTTATTCCACCACGCTGCTCCAATGCGGGTTGGTGGAATACACATGAGGCAGATTTCAGTGAAATTAGACACATGCAGGTTTCCTCGCGATGTTTTCCTTCACCGTAAAGCACGAGATGAATTATAATCACAAATTAAGCACATGAAAATTCAGTGGTGCTTGCCCGGGTTTGAACCCACGATCATCGGTTAAGATTCACGCGTTCTTACCACTGGGCCATCTCGGCTTTTTTGATATTCAAATATTTCACATGAATATATAGGCGTCTTACTTGTTAAATTGAACATTATCGATATTAATGGTGTACAGTGTCACGTGGAATGGAAATATCCATAGATCAATAAGCTGTTAATTATCATTGTTTTCAATCTATTCCTTTTATATTTTATTAGTTTTATTTTATCTGTTTGCACCTTATACATAAACTAGCTTCCACCGGTGTGAGAGTAGGTTTTACGTAGTCTAAGTGTTAAGTCAGATTGTAAGATATCTCTAGTCCAAAAATAATCCAAATCCGTTCAGTAATTTTTGTGTGTAAGAGCAAATTTTTTTGTTAGGATTAACAATTTTTATTTAAAATTTTGATCAATATGTATAATGATATACGAAACTTATGCAAAGAACACAACAATTTTTTTTATTATCCTTGTCTTTGACTTATCTTTTTTCATTACAAATGTTTAATTTAGCTTTGAGCTCAAGTTTTTAGTCTTAATATTACTCCGGGTGAAGTAAAGGCGAGTCTTTGTTTATTCACTTCGGTAGGGTTAACATAATTGCTTTTTCAACTTCTGCGCTTGAGAAAATGTATTTAATCGTATTACAAACAGGAGGAGTTTTATCAATGAACGGTTACGAATTTTTTGATTTATAGTTTTTGCGAGTTCCTTAACTTTCTAGTCACGATCGAGCAGGCATTGACCTGCTGTAATATTACTTATGAAACTCATTGTTAACGAAGGACACAAGTTCCGCATGGTAGGTTATTAAATTCCAGTCAGGATATTTCGGTTCTTTACTTACAATATTGATATATATTAATACATATATACTTATAAATGATAACTGATACAAAATATATTATTTTGGTTTGAAGTAATTTATTAATCTCTATTTATACTAAATTAACTGCTTGTTATATTTATAAAGTCGAAAAAAAGATACAAACATTTTTGTAACGATCTCAAGTCTTAAGTATTGCTCTCAGTAACTGCTTACAAATACATACATAATTTTACAAGGTTAAGGTAAAGTTATTTACTACTGTTTAAGACTTAAGTGTTTACTGTTTATCTTAATAATATCAGCCTTATTTATAAACGACGCTCTTTCTATCATTATTGATTTGGCATTCGAAAGAAGACACAACATTTTTAACTAATCACCAGCTAAGCAATGTTTATAAGTAAGTTCGTATATTTACGATATTATTTATAATAATAATTTGTTTAATAATAAGAATATATACTTTAATACTATATATATTATTAATTGTTACCGTAATTAATTTAATGGCTTTCGAAACCTTACTTCGACACCCCATGTGCAACAGACCGCGACGATTCGCGTGACATTCGTCTACTGGCTATCGATACCCGAAGACATCATATGAGATGTACACCTAAACAGTATACTTTCTTTATATAATGATTATAACATTTTATATCTATTCTACTAGTATTTTAATCTTACGCAACGGCGTAAAATAGAATTAACAGTAGCTATTTGAACCTTTGCTTAGAAGTTAATTTATGTAGCTGTATATTAGCGTTTTATTACTTATATAATGTATATGTATAATCCTGTGATCCTAAATGATTTTTATATAATCTTATTATTTCATAGAGTCTGTCGTTTTCAAGCGTGACTAATTATTACGCTGATGAAACAAGCTTCTGACTTGAGAATTTAATCCAAGGGCGTCTGATTGGCAATTTTTCACTACGCTATCATCAGCCTGGCCGGGCCACACTATAATTACTTCATTAGATGAGGTTTCCGTGCTACCAAGTTTTACTTTCGCAAAATATGTTCTTTTAATAATCACTTACTCCTAGTGTATATTAAAAAAATATGTGATTAGACTTTATGCAATTTTGTTTAGTAATATAACCTATTTATATATGATTTAAAATTTGCTCATATACACAAACGAATTAGCCATATAAAATATTAATTGTTTTAATGCAATAATGTATATTTATTAAAAAAAATCATTGACTCCAATAAACGAAACAGTAAATTTTATTTAGACAATAAACATGCTTCGAGTGGCCTCGGCATTTAAAATTAGACGTAACTTGTAAACGAAGTCTGAGAAAACAGGAAGTGTTTCTTATACAATCAATTTCGCGACGTGTAACATGCGGCTGCAACTCGCGTATAAATTAACTTCCTCTTGAATTTCATAACGCATACATTGAATTGCATAAAAGGCAAAAATTAAATCGGTCGGGTATTGATCAATATTTAAATCTACCGCTTTCGAAACACTGGATACGATTACTATTGCAAAACAATTGGATTATTTCTCGTGTGATATTTTCTATCGCTGTATTATGTACTTGTTTTCGTCGATGCATTTGTTCAGCTTGTGCGAATGACTTGACTCTATGAGCTATTTTTGTGTTTTTGTTTATTACGTTACGATTGAACGTGTTCGTGTGTTTTCGTTCTCTTGTTAATAATTTTAGTTGTATCAACAAGTCTGTTTATCGTTTACGGATGTTTTATTTGAACTGTTGAAGCAAATCAATATATACTGGGATATTTACTGAAGATACCTATTTGCTGAAGATAATTTTTGACAGTTTAATAATATCACTAAGAGCTCAATCACCCTTGGCATTCAGAATAGTTCATGTGCCAAAACTCGTGTCTTTTAGGTGATGCCATAATTTTCGTCCATTTAATAGTAAGTATATAAATGTATGTATAAAATAGACGCGTAGCGGTACATCCGCTAGTCCGTAAACAACGTGACAAATGTTTAGACTGGGTTTCCCGAAACGTTTGTGAAATTCATGGTAACTAATCTTTTAAATATTTAAACGTAATAACAAATTTATTCTCTATCTGAAAAGTAATTATTCATTTCATTATGATAAGACTACACTTACAACACCAGTAGTACATTATTATATATCAAGTTATCAATGAAATAAATATTTGTGAATGAGTCACGTGTTTCGTGTGTTTACTGCCTGCGATACAAAAATGCGAATTTTATATGTCGAAACGTATTAGATATTGAGAGGAGGCCGGTGTGGGCGCGGAAACCAGTCCTCAAGAGCAAGGTCAGGTCTAGAGCTCTAGATGACGGAGCCGGCTTTATTGCCCTCTTAACACTGTTTCCTGAATTATGGCTATATCGGTTTCTTTATCTTTTTTATAATAGCTGGCTTTTCTATCAAAATATTTGCCCTTGGATGTTGATATTGATCATGTTACATTTTGTTATCATTTTCTCAACATCAAAACTAACTATTATGATATGTGGTTATGCGCTGTTTACTGTTTATTTAAATAGTATGATTTATAATATCAACTATTGATATTGTAATGTATTATTTAACCTGGCAATGTTTATCTAAATAAACTTTAATAAATGGCAAGGATGACCGTGTCACATAAGTTAATTTTGTATTAGTGTGAAACAAAGCCATAGATAATTCAATATTATTTTTAATAATATTAGTGATTCACTATTAATTGTATAAAGATAAAAATAATTCGTTTTTGTGCTAGCTCAAGTAAATAGAAGAACTTATATCTCCAACTGAGAAGTCTGTGAGGAACCACGGTTATTAAAATAAAATTATTAACCTTACGCTCTTAATATCGTAATATTCTTACTTGTATGTCACACGTAAGTTTCAAAGAATAACATAGTCCCATAAAATTACGACGTATTTAATGTGTGTGAACTAACGCTTAATATTTAGAAGAGAATACGTATCATTAAGGCATTATTTCGTAAAAAGTAAACGCGTATAATTATTCGTTTAGTAACCAGTGCGCACTCTACACAATAAATTGTGTGTTATACGCAATATACTTTACAGTTTTGCAATTACAACTTTATCGACTTAAAGAATAATTTTAAAATTGATTATATTGATGATTATTTATTGACAAAACATTTTAAGGCAAAACATATCCCGTGACGTTGTAGAGGGAGGAAGGTGTTGCAAGGGAAGTTGGAAAGTCGAAACCCTCCTGTCTAGAGACTGTGTAGCATATATTTTAGGTCATGAATTGTTTTATAAAATAATTGTCTCTCGGTTTTTCAAAAGAAATAACCTTAACCTACTGTCATCTTATCGTTACCGCCACCGGAAGAGTTTCCGGGCTAGTATAAAAAGTAACCCGTCCACCATCCGTCCAAAAAGTTCTTTTGTTTTACAAAATTTCTTTCGTGTTTTTGACACTTAAAATTTCAATATAATATAACCTACAATTATTGGAGTTAAGAATCCAACAATCTTTTGGTTTATATTTACAAAGTAATGTAGGTAATACAATGTATAATGTAATGAGTATATTGTATTGGGTCTGACGCAGTAACATTTTGCGATTTCGTATCGATTTTAAGTAAACATTGGCGTCTTCACTCTTATCTAGGGTTGCCAGATCCGGCCATTTATCGAGGCGTTGTGTCTTCACTGTAATTCATGATATTAGATTCGAGTATTACGACTGCGATAAATGGCAGTATTGGATATACGCGTAATTCTAAATAATTCAGTGAAATACATATATATCAGGAGCATAAATTTAAGTGATGTTTTGTTTTTAAATAGCATTGTATTAGTGTGTGTAAATGTTTTGATGATGATCTATATAATAAACAAAAAATTACTTGTAATTATTGGTATAATTACATTCGGCGCCCTTGATGGTACCTCGTGGAAGTCTTTATTTGTGCCGGTTGTTCGGGCTTCACCTTGCAGTCACGTGGAACACCGTTGTGACTCATCGCTGCGCAGCGAAGTCTGTCCTTAAGATTTGCGTTGTACAACTCTTTTTAAGGCCATTCGTAAATCGTCCGCGTAAACAATTTAATAAACTATCATTAACATCGCCATTACTACTAGGTACGATAATTATAACCCCCTAATCTATAAGTCTTTATGTTTATAATAATTTATTAATTGAACGAGACTAATATTTTTGCGTATATGAAATCTAAAATAAAGTACTTGATTGGTTGATCGCTCGTATGTTTCTACGCAACGTGCTCTTAGACCGCCATCTAGATTAGTGTTTACGGCGCGAAGTGCAGGACAAACTCTTGTTGCACTCGGCTACTGCCACATTCTCTGTTTGCTTTTAGATTCATGCTACTAACAACGATATGCAAATATACTGCATGACTATTCATAAAGATACATTTGGTGCAGCTCGATGTACACGGTATTCAAATATTAATATAAACTTGATCGTTATTTGTAGTAGGGGTTGAATTCGTTATCCACCGTTTTTAGTAACTACGTCCCACTAAAAAAAACTTGTGTACCGTAAACAATAAGTTTAAATAAAAATATAATAAAAAATAAAAGTTTTTTGATCATTTCTAACACAAAATAATATATAAATATTTTTAAAATCTGTACTAAAAAGTCTAAAAACAAATATTAAAAATTATAATATCGATGTAAATAATTCAGAATGTGAAATTGAAAATACTTTTCGAGTAGGTAACTTCCAAGATGAATAATAGTTTGTTTACGTTGTTAATTATGAATGCTTTGCGAATCGTAGAATATAACATCAGAATATAAATAGGAGCTATCAATTCCATTTCAATGAGTGATCATGTTGAAAATACACTTATCTCAGACGACTATAATATCCTGTCTAGTAAAAGCTATTAGTCTGCATACCACTAACGCGCCAGCCGATTTTAAACTGGTCTGAAAATTAGGAAGAGGCTCTTCACAGTTGATGCTTCATCGCCTGCCTGATTCCAATTTCAGATTGGAAAAATTTCCCTGCTAATTAATTTTAGTACGTCAAGTTGATAGATATTTTTAACAAGATTATATCGATGGTGAAGGTCATTTTTCGAATGTCGAATTTCGCCTTTTTATTATGAGAATCCGTTATGCATATAAGATCTATACATAGATTTTTACCGTACGCACTAATTTAAATTGAAAAGTTCGCTAAAATATTGGTAACACTATTTTTACATTTCTACTTGTTACCACATCCAAAGAGACTTTATCTATAAACATACTGGTTTACCTGAATACAACAAATAGTCTAGATTAAAATAATATTTGAGCTTAAATATCGATGCCCGATGATATTTTAAATACCCTTGTAGCGGGGCAACCGCCTGCACCATCGACACTGGATGATTAATATCCGCTAGGAGAAGGTCGCGGCAGAGCTGTGACGTCATCTCCGTAATCACTTTACTTCCGCTCGTGTCGTACGTGGACAGACTGGCGACTATCATGGAACGGTTAACGATTCAATTTTGTTTTGTCAATCAATTTACTTTTACTTTACCATTCACTGTGCTTTGAAAAGTGACCATCCATTATTAATTTTCTTCACTAAAGTGAAATAAATATTTGTTATGTTAATTAAGTGAAAATTTATCGCCTAGAAATAGTGTTTGTTAGACGGTCCAGTATTGTTGAAATGAATAGGTTAAAAGATCTTCGAGACAAAAGCCTAAAGTTTCTTTGTATTATTTTAATTGCGCTGCATATTATTACTTTTTCTTTCACTGAAATTTTTTTTTGAAGCTCATATCAGTGGAGTAAGTAATCATAAATAATATCATTAGTTTTCACCATATGATTGTCCAGAAATATAGTGTCGATATTTATTACAGCGGCTCAAGGTATTTTAAAAATTAGGTCGCTTTTTGTTTCGTTACTGTTAAATATTCGACCTTGTGCTACCGATATGTTGATAATGCCGTACGTACAACAAAATGCGAAACAATAGGGTTGCTGCGCGTCCCATTTATGTGCCGTATTTTGTTAGCTGACGTTCGCTTTTCATCACTCTGTCGGTATAATGAGATCGGTGCATTCATGGCTGATGCGAGAGCACTCATTGTATCAGATAACTAACGAGCGCACATAGTGAAACTTTACTCGTATTTGCTCATTTAATAGGGAGATTATAGTAAGTAATCTTACTTTGTACTTAGCTTCGTAAACTTTACAATAGACATTCTACAAACACTATATTTAACTCGTTTATGTAGGTTAGTGACATCTGTTCTATTTAAGAAATCGGCATACCGATATTTATAGGTGTGTCTGATATGAATGTTATTTATATACGCATATAGTTATGTATATGTTGTCAAAATGTTATCTAATAGATATGCTATATAACAAAATACGCAGTCATTGAATGAATGAAATACTAATAAAACACGAAGCTGTAATGTTTACATAATAACAATAACTTAGTGTTGACCTCATTGTATTGTATATTTAAATTTGGAATTTAAGTTATTTTGCGTTGTTAAACTGTATATTCAAGTAAACAATAATTTTAAATATGTATAATTTTTTTATATTAAAAGTTCAATTGTTAGATTAGAATAATATAGGATATATCTACTTAAAAAAACTTTTCAAACATTAACTTTGAATAATAAATTAAAACGCGTTTTTATATTGTATTGGTTGCTAGGGAAAGAAATTTCTACAAAGTGAGTAGTGAGAATATTGCACCTGGCCCAGTCGGAACGGCAGCTGCTATTATTTCGTTATTTTTTCTTTATCCGGTATTCTACTCACCGACACGATCTCATGTTGCAATAATGCAGTGATCTTCTGACCCCATTTTAGTAACAAAATGTTAAGAGATTATTATAGCTGTACGGAAGTGGGTATATTTTCTACAGTTTGGCTTCTTTCCATAAAGAAATGAGCACGGGTCGCAAGCAAATCACTATATCCAACGGAAACAGAAGACTTTGTTTTTACTTTTTTGTTTAAAAATTACAGCTTCTACTATTTCCAATCTTTTATATTCAAATTTAATTGATAATATAAATTAAAAGTGTTGTCAAGTTTACTTACTGTGAGCTAAATCATAGCGCTAGCTTTCAACAGAGTTCACCTGGTAGCGCGAAACTGGGATAGCTCATGGCACGCGTGACCTATATCATATTTCAAAGGGAGCCTGGGACACCGCCAACTCTATCGCTTCAAGGACTTTTTATTATATAAAGATAAAATCCACTCCTTTTTAATATGAAACGTAACAAGATTTTATAGGAGATATTTTCATTATTCGATGACGTGAAAGGTAATTTTCTTTTCTCCCCGAATGGAACTTTAAAGTTTTTTAAAACCAGTTTCACTGAAATTTATGTCGGTGATGCGACTTTGGATTTGCTTCTTATTAAATTGCGTTTTCCAGCTGCAAACTTTACATAATGCGGTATGTTTTATAACTTAGGGTTTCGAAAAATGCATTCGTATTTGGTATTATTACTTATTTTAACACAAATATTATTGAATTACAATATGTGAACAATTAAAATTTCAATGGGTTTAATGTTAAGTAATGAAAACGGTAACAAATCAGGGTGTTTTATGTTATAACACGTTATAATTTCACTTTCTAAAATTCTATATATCATTTTTTGCTTGAAACATTTGTTTAATCCTTTAGTTTTAAGATCGTCTTTGTTATATAATTACACTAGTCTATTATGATTTGTGGTCTCGTTGGTTATGAAACTACTAACCTACTTTTTTGTAAAGCTTTAGCTTTATTCACGATGGCACAAAAATATAATCAATTTAGTGTATTAGGTACAGTAATGTCGAAAGTTACGTTGATCAGTCAAAAAACGGATTTATACTCGTGTCTACAAAAACATAAAGAATGATGCGTGAAAGCAGCGATACATACGATCAATAATAAGGATAATATTTCGTATTATATAAATATAAAGGTATACATTACCCACAAATCGTCGTGAACTATTTTATTTTTAATATTCATTTCATATATATATGTATAGAATATATGTTTCTGGGATCGCACAACGGCCAATCTATATTCACAAAGTTATGCATACTTATGTCAGAAGAATTGCTCTCGAATATTTTGTCATCACTTTTTATAGATGCTCTCTTTATTGGAGATATATACTAACAATGAATTGCATTATTGGTTAGTTAAAAGCGAAACGACAACAATTAAACTTGATTCGGAGTAAGCTTAAAACCTGACATTATATAACGTTTTTCATTATTTTAAAAGATTTATTTCTAAATAGAAATGACTAAAGCTTGTAAGTGAGTACTTAAATAATGTAACCGATATGACTTGATTATCTGCTAACCCTGAAAGCTAACGTCTCAATCTTATCGTTAAGACTAAATTATCGTTAACCGTCATTCTATTACAATTTACAATTGTGTTATTAGTTATTTAGTTCAAAAAACTGTTACCTAATTATTAATCCTTGTTTACATTATACTAACGTTTTACCTTAGTGCTTAATTCTTTTGTTACAACGAAAGAAATATGGCATATGTCCATTTGATATTAAATAAACTAATAATTATTTAAAAGTAGATAATTCTACGTTATAACAGCAACCATTGGGATTTGAATAATTTGGTTAAAAAATAAAATACAATAAGTATTGTACCAATGGTCGTGATCTTTGGCAAATTGTCTATGTAGACAATTATAGTTAACCTTTCATGCAGGCTCAATGTCATTCAGATTTGTAATTTTAAACATTAAGATACAAAAGTAACTCGTATATATGTATGTAGTGCGATAACAATGACAAGAGGCCAACTTAAACGGTGTGCATTATAATGCTAATGTGCATGGGCAAAGGTGAAAATTTACCATAAGATACGATTTTGTACGTATTAAAAATCTTGTCCTAAATGATCTCGTTGGTCTTGGTTTTTGGGTTCAAACTTCAAATTCCTAGTCGGGTCAACAAGAGTTCATGTTATTTTGTCAAGAAAAATGCGTGAAAATGAATTTTTAGTATAACACTCCGTGCTTCGGAAAATGCCGTTTGTCATGCGCGTAATTGGCCCTGAGACATCGGTTCGGTTGGATTTAATTGCCGTCTCATCGAACTAAACGTGAAGGAAAAGATAGAACTCGAGTGTTCACGCAAACACTTATCCATCCAACTTGGGTTAGTTAATCTTTGAGATTAGTCTCCGTTGCCGTAGTTTAATCAAAAGAACATTTTTATTATAGCTTTTATTCTAAATAATTAAGTCATTTTCAAGAACACAAAAAAAACGTTAATAGTTGGACGGCACGTCGTGAATATCTCTGACATAATAACTGGACTCACTCCTACTCTCTCAGCATACACTTTTCGACCTCGCCCTAAAACACTTGCTAGTCATTACCATATATGACGTAATTGAAAGTTACGCGAATAACCTTGATATGGTGTTATAATTTAATATTATCTTATAAAAGTGTTGTTCTATGAATCGATAATAATCACATGTATTTATTATCAGACATGTTTTTAGTTTTATCATTGTAAGGATGACAATTAAAATGAACAAATTCAAATGTGAATTATACTAATGTGTAAATTTCTTTCAATTAGATTTTACATTATTGTTTCGTTATTAAACCGGTTACGATTCGCGAACCCTCGTCAAAACTATAGCCTTGAATTTAGTTAATCCACTACGGCATTCTCTTGTTATTAAAATCGTTGTTTTCCTCAAAAGCAATAAATAACTTTTGATATGAACGTCATCACAAATAATTTTTATTTATTTTTTTATTACAAAATATTCAAAATGACAGAGGGAATTTCGATATTGTGCCATTGAGCTGCATATGTGTATACCGTATTATATGTATATTGCCTTATAAGGCATCCATGCGATTTAACAGCGTGTTGATAAAACATCGCGTTCATCGTTCAGCAAAATTCACTGCGGGATCTGGTTTGCCACGAACTGGCGTACCTAGTCACTAAACATGCAATTCTGTGGTTTCTACTAATTGACTTTGGGCCCGGATGTAAACAAGAAAAATGTGGTGCTCTTTCAAATATATAATTATAATATATAATTTTGACATACATAATACACATATTATGTATGTCAAAATTATACACAAATTACTTTTTTGAAAGCTGTCATAATACGTCAGATAGTAAATTTTGACGATCTTTTCTTTCATGTTACTATTGAAAGAGATTTGGTTTTCTATACCATAGCTAATATGTATGAATATTTAATTAACAAGAGTAAGGAATAATTGCCAGCATAAATATATAAGTAACGAATAAATTCTAAAAAATAATATTAACACAATATATGCCAGTGACTAGCTGCAATACGTGTTAATTTCTACTATTTATCATAATGTTAAATAGTTTCGTTTGCAAGGAATTAACGCCTATAGCTATATATAGCTACATATAAAAGAGTACACGTGCTTATATACACCCTGATACTCGCGACAAGGATTTTATTTATGTATTGGGAGCAGTCCGCCTGTTCAACGACCAGTAAACATGAGTTACGTCGTGCCCTATTGAGAGCACATTTTTAGATGGACATTATGTAACATGACAAAACTAAATGTTTTTTATTTACTTTTTATGATTTTTTTATGTAAACAAACGTAAATATATATTGATTTCATAGTTATTGCCTTATTTCTTGTTTTATTACTAGCTTTTTTTTTGTATTTTGAAACAGTAATTTTCCTTTTATTTATTATAGTATTTTTTATATTTACTGTTTTTGAATAATGTTGTGGTTTTCTTATACACATCCGAATGTTTTGTCAAGTTATCCGAGTTAATATTTTGTCATTGTTACCTATTGAATTTTTTTATTAGAATTATGTTTTATAGGTACGTCATATCTTTTACGAACTAGCGCTAGCGCTAACGAACGCTGTACGTTTTACGCTGCGTACGATTAAGGGTCCGTTCACACAGACCGGCTCGGAGAGCATCGGCCTGCTTTTTTCTTTTCACACAGACCGGGTCGTATACGCTTGGAATTGGCCGGAGCGGAGCCGCCAACTATTTCACATCGACCGGCTGGAAGAGATCTGAAAGCGGGTGCGAGCGAGAAAGAGCACGCAAGCGGAGCCGGTCGGCTCCTTTTATTACTTCACACGAAGCGCGTTCAGGCATTTTTAATGACAAAAAAGGTGCAAATGCAAAAATAAACTTTACTACAATCACTCAAAACACTGTTTCCAACGTGATAAAAATCTGCTCTCCTCTCCGAGCCGGTCTGTGTGAACGGACCCTTACGCTTATTTTTAGTATTTGACATTTATTCTGCATTTATATACCGATTATATTACTAGGTCACAACAATGAGCTAAAGCGGTCGATATTTTTCCTATTTCATGGAACTTAAACTGATATATATATATATATATATATATATATATATATATATATATATATATATATATATATATTTATATATATATATATATACTTGTTGTATATGTATAAATTTTTTTGTCAATCATTGTAACTATAAATATTTTTAATATTTATTTCTGTATACTTTGATGATTATTCCATGTTTGTAGCACATGTTTTCGTAAAATTCATATAAAATATTATATAAAATTCATTTACGTGTAATTTTGTCAGACTAACATAGCAATATTAGCAACACTCGCTAGTAAAACTATACTGTTTACGTCTAACCATGACGTACATATAACGATTCTTTAATTGACATTCTATTTTAGTTCATAAGACATGAATTGTAACAATAATCGGCTCCTAAGATTACAACTGCTAATCCCGAACATAATTTATTAAAGAAATTATTTATTTAAAAAAAATATTCATGTCAATTTTTCTCGCAGTTTGAACTTTAAAAAATCAAATTTATTATTTTTAAGTAAAGTTTCAATATTACTTTTAAATAATCATTTTACCGGAGAAATTCAATTTAAAATATATTAACGGTAATCTGGTAATTATGTTTATAAATTCGATGGCTAGTCTTGTTCATCAATTATATGTAATAATCGTAGCCAAATACAATTAAATTAATATAAATGAATTCCGTATGAAAATTAACACCAGGCATTTTTATCAATATAATCTTGTACAGAATAATACGTCTTATTTATTAATGTTTTTAGCATATCAATATACACCTAGATTACTTGCGATAGATTTTATCTTATGTTCAATAATATTAAAATATCAGAATCGATAAATCGAATCGACTCTTTCTCGTGTTTACAATAATTGCTAGTCGACGCTGCCTTAATAAAATCGAACTTTCTGACATTTGACTTTAAAGGTCGACGTTGTAATTGGAAATTGAGTGATATTCGGTCGACGGACCACTCGATGACCTTTATAACTAAGAATATAATATAGGGTATAGGTGATAGGTATAGGAAAGCTTTTCGACGACGTTCGTTGTTCATTTCTAGTGCGGTCTCGTTGTAAAAATAAACTGAAAGTTTTAAATAGCAACGGACGCTTTTCGTTTTTATTACATGCGAAATTGTAAAGTGTAACAATACCATGTTGCATATCATAATAAATAACCAATATTTGAATGTAAGTACGCCGAAATAATTAAGATAGGAAATTTGTAAGATTGTAAGATGTAAAATTCTAGAGAGAATGGTAAAGTCAGGCGTCAATGGTAAGGTGCTTTAAATATGTCATTACAAACTGACAATTTTAAACAATATATTTTAAGAAGTTATATTTCGCAATTGAAATACCATTATTTGACCAACGGCTGGAACTCAGTCAACGTTAGTCTTTGTGTCACATTGCTATTGGCGTAATAACTTCATCAACTTCGATGAAACCTCTTTGACATCGTAATCAGCAAATAGCAGAGTTTTAGCCGTCTCTGCCTTTTATAACGAATTATACTAATCTAATTATGTTTCTCAAATGTTGCGCCCAGACTTCGCTCTAAAGATGAAACGTTTTTAGTAAAAGAAATATTAAGATTACAAGTGTACGATATGAGATGGCATGTCTACCTCCTTTTCCTTGAAGTAGCAGTGTCAAACTTTGTCTGTGACTAGCTGCTATGTACACGAGCACAAGGATCTCATTTAAAGCATGAATGCCTTCATTTTTGTAGCTGAAATGGGATATGACGAACTCCTTTTAGCCTTTGACGCTCATAAGTGGGTGCTTTTACAAAACTATATCATGCTTTGAAATATATCACGTATTAAAAAATAGGCCATACATAAAACGGTTTCATACAAACTGCTCCTATTAGTTTTTTGATAGTATTACTATAAACAATGTAAGAGACAAGGTTGTCAACAATTTATTTATTATTTTACATACATATATAATTACTGGACATTGCTTTTGTATAGCCATCGTAAACAAATACATTTTTGAAATGTACAAATAGTATAGAACCCTGAAAAATCCTCTTTATCTAGTTGTAATATAAAATCTATACGATACTGATTTATTTGTGTAAGTACTATAGATCAAGGGTAAAATGGCTGGTGGTATTGTGAGGCATAAATGTTGGCGGAAGAGCATCATTTTGTATAGAAGCACAGCTGCAATGGATTGAATGAATGTGGGTATTTAAAGTGCACATACTTTTTGAAATAGCGAGCGCTTCGCTCTGCTGATTTTTCTTATTTCTTCTTTCTCAGCACCTGCATTAATACTCAGTTATATCTAAGCTGCAATAATATTAGTTATACATATAACAAAATTGTATCACAGCGTTCAAAAAATAAAGTAATAATCGTGCGTAATTGTGAAGTAAAAGATTCGCCGTATTTGTTGCAAATAGGATTATTATTAATTATATGCGATGTGGGATATTTTTCTGAACAGGAGGGAAGTAGCTTTAGATTTGCGAACGTGGTATCGCATTTGACTCTAATCAAATTGAATTTTGCATAATTTCCGGTGTAACAAATATCTGTTATTGTAAGGAAAGTCTTTCTTAAAATTGTTTAACCAATACACATGATATTAAATGTTAGTACTGACGGATAATTAAATAATATATTTCGTCATCTGCATTGTGATGCGCACAGACAAAGGAATTTGCTGAAACGGCGAAGTTAAGTGTTAAGGCAAGAGTGAAGTCGATCACGGCATGCCACACTCTGATGGAGTGTGCCGCTTGGGGGCCTCAGCGCCTTTCCCTGGCGACTTTAATCGGCGGAGACCTTTCGCTGCCGAGCGTGATAAATGCCATGCTTGGTAGCGAAAGGTGCTGGATGGAGATGGTCTCCTTCTGCGAAAATGTCATGTCGCAGAAGGAGGCCGCGGAGCGGGAGCGCGAGGAAAGTGCCTCCGCTGACCCGCTTCGTCGAAGAAGACCGGGGAGAAGACGCCGGCGCTATGCGCATCTTCTCCTCCCGCCGTGAGTGTCGCCGGGGCCAGGGGGTCTCTGTACCCCGAGTACCCCCTAGTATTTGGAGGCCCGCAGAAGCGGGCCAACCGTCGGGACGGCACGGTAGTATGCGCAAGCGATCCCGTGACGTCCCCCGACAAGATGGAGTGGGTACCGCTGGTTTTTAGTGGGTATTCCGGCGCCTTCAGCGCCGGCGAGTCCCACATACCCCCCCACCTCATGTGGGGGAAACACATAAATGTGTTTTTCCAGCGAAAAAAAAAAAAAAAAGGGTGAAGTCGAGGAGGAGGCGGGCGTCAAGTTTGGTAGAATTTGTTTATCTTAGTCACCAGCCTACTTATTCTCCCATTTAAAATCGAATTTACCTAATAATTTAAATTTTTCGTTTGGTTATATAATTTTGATTTTTAATTAATTTCTAAAATAGTTAAATTTGATTTTTAAAGTAAAGCAAATACTGTATTTCGGAAGCTTATACTAAACAATTGCACAAAAACTAAATAAATACTACGGAACTAATTCATATTATTGAACCTTTAGTAAAATAAACAAAGTTCAAAGCTATGGCCCGACAGAGTATTAATAGATATTTAAATGAAAATAATACTATCGTCTACTTCGGCGTCATCGGGGGATGTCTAGACTGCAGTCTGCCCAACGCGGAAGACTCAGGCCAACGCACTTAACGAATAGGTAAAGTGCATGATCTCTTTAACATTTATTCATAACGATATCATCAAGTGAAAGTTGTTCATAATAATATTAGTGTTTAGTTGATTAAAGAATATGTAATGATTCAATTTATAGTTTTGTACAATGTCGTAGTTATTCCATTTGTCCCACAATATATGCCTTTTTAAATTACTGGTTTTTTGCAGCATTTGCTTAAGTTGTTTAGGCAGCGTTTTTTTTCTAAATTACTTAAAATACCTAATTTAAAGAGTAGACTTAGCCTCATATATTTTGAAACAAGATATTATGATTTCATACTTAGAGCGTAGCGCAAAACTGAGGTCGGTGACCTGGCACCCCTACCTTTCTTAACATCCCGAGCCTGTCTGACTTCACCCCCAAAGTTTCTCGTACGTCTTCCGTTTTATTGACCTTAAGTATGTTATATATCTTGCAAGATTTCTCTCTTTTTTGTTTAGTCCATTTGATGACGATATTCTTTGAGTTTGAGTTGCATCTATTTGCTAAAAAATAAACATGAGGCTGATAAAAATATTTATTTAACAATAAAATTTAATTTGAATCTTTAGTACAGACTAACTAATTAAATGTGTAATAATTTTTTCATAAATTAAAACACTATATGTATATTTATACAGAATAACCAATATACTTATATTGGTTTTACTTAGTTTTAGTTACAAGACAGCTTTTACATTTTGTAACTAATTTATTCATTTGGATATTCATTTTATTCTTAACTTCGTTCCACTTTAAATGGGCTTTATAATGATTTGCATGCTTATGCGTATTTAATAAATCGATACGCTTTACACGTTATAAGTAGTTTTAAAGTGAAAACCACTTCTCATTGGAAACTGTTTTTATAACAAATGAAACACCAATTAAATATTGATAAAATTGGGCAAGAAATTTTAAACTTTAGTTATTTAATTATTTATTATAATATGTTTTAATGTGTTTTAATAATGGACTACGCTTCTTTTTACTACTTTTTCGAGAGGTTTTAGAAAAAGTGAACGAAGGTACACTGATATAAAATATGCGTAGACATGGTTGGACTGCACGGCACTTGGAATATTTGCTTCTAAATAATTTAATTACATGCTCTTAGTTCAGTACATTGAGAACGACATGGCACTGACATAAAACAGCCCTCGTCCATATAGATTCGTATTCCAAAAAAGAGATCACTTACCCTCGACTGATCCGCAGCATCGTCGAGCGTGAATATTTATGAGCATGGCCCGCTGCTATAGAAGATTCATTACAAACTCTTGAAACTGATCAACCAAATTCAAGTCGCAAATTGACTTAATTGTCTCATTCGGCCGAAAAAAAAGTGATTTTGAAAATTACGTTGTTATATAAACCATAGAAAAAATGTCGATTTAAATCGTTATGTGTAAAATAATTTTGAATAGATTGATGATTTGTTTTCTAATAGGGAATGATTTATGATAATATTCTATTCTTGAAATAATAATTCAGCTAAAACATATATGTATGCTTTACATAGATTAGCGTAGAAGCGAAAGTGTATTCATTACGACACCATTTGCAGTTGTTTAATAACGTGCCCGTAATATTTATTTTAGAAAGCATCAACACAAGTGTCGCAAACCTAATGATATACGCTATGTTGGCTACTAGTATATGGATCGAACTGTTCTATATTCGAAAAGCATAATGCATTTTTAGCTAATAATAGAACAACTCATCGCTACTTCGAATTACTGCATTTGAATTAATACTAATAAGAAAGTCATATAGGATAACGCGGTTGCAAGAATAGGTACTCGAATAGACTTCCATTTATACATTTTAAATAAAGATAAAAAAATGCAAGATTATTTTATCATATCATACCTGAGCCTATAATCGTTAAACTGCCCCTTTTTCTACTTGTACTTTGCCGTAATGTACATTTACAAAGCTGACTTTTAAAGTAAAAATCTAAACAATCTATAGAAATTTTTCAATCTATCTACTATTATAGAAGTCTAGTACACTGACAACCAGACATTTTGAGTTCCGATTGTCCAAAAACTCACATAATATAATTGAATGTTCGATAAATGAGAATTATTGATTAAATTTTTTTTTGTTCTGGCTACCGCTGTGAACGTAATGCGGAATTTTATGTCAAATCGTGGACAGTAGGTACATACATAGATATCAACTAGTCATTATTATTTATTAGTCATACGTTAGTTTCCATTTAGCAGTTATATACGAATAGACTATCGGTTGTTTGTTGTTGTTCCATCCTATACAAATAGTAAATAGGTATTTTTAAAATTATGTACTCGTAGAGTCCCATACCTATGTATACGTAGACTCCACTCAAAATCATATTATGGACTTTTACCTACTAAGAAACCACTTTGCTGTAGGTACTAGAGCATTTCTAAGAAAGATATCCGACATCGAACACGAGATTTTCCTCTGCTGACGTATTTAGTACCGAGTAACACATTTCCTTTGGAGATTCGAGCTAGATAGTAGCTAGTTCTTTAACTACATTTTCAAAGTCAACATAAAATTACTTTCAATTGAAACGTGGATTTTAACATACATTTCTGATAACGTACATTTTTGAAGTCCTGAAATAGATTTTAATATATTTTATAGTAAATATTTTGTTTTTATCTAAAAAATTAATTATGTAAAATTTAAAATGACTTGGATAATAAATTTAATACTTTCATTATTTATTGGACTTGAACCATAAATCACGGGTAACTTATTTTTAAGTATTTACTTATTGTTTTGTCTTGCAACCATTGTTAATAAATAATAAAATAAGCTTACAAAGCCTTCTTAATGTCGAAAGTAATCTTTACTCAGCATTAGCGGATCTCAATTTATAACACAGATTTTAAGCGTATATTCAAGCTTTTTATTCAGCTCCTATAAATTTATCAACTAAATACATGTCTGCGTAACTCTGTTAATAAATCTTAGGGATTTATTTTAAAATATAACTTAAAATGTTGCTTGATAATCTGTATTTCGTTTTTGTTTAAGGGTGGTTATCCAGCCAAACTAAAGAAGGTGCTCATTGTGACAGCACCACTGTGGTTCAAAGCACCGTTTCGAATTCTTCGGCTGTTTGTGCGTGAGAAGTTACGCGAGCGCGTACACACAGTGAGCGCGCCGCAACTCGGCGTGCACGTGCCGCGTGCGAGCCTCCCACGACAACTCGGCGGGCACCTGGAGCCCGATCACAGTGCTTGGTAAACTAGTTATGCTTATACATGAACTAAATGCTACGACGACCTCCTAAAAAATGTAATCTGGTTTAGCCAGTATCATTAAACACTATAGAAAAAAGTAAAGTAATAGCTGCATTTAGGCCTCTCGAGGAGGTGGCTTGGACCATCTTCCACTACGCTCGTTTAAAGCAGTTTTGTGGGTACACATGTGACTTTCATCTATCACATGCAAATGTTTTTTTTTTTTCAAATAGGACGGATAGGTCCTTAGATTTTACATTAGCGCGTTCACAAGCAAGCAACAAAAGGCTTCCTCTTTATAATATTACTCATATTGATTTTATCGATTGTCGATGGAAAATACAATTATTTTTAATTCTATTTTTGGTTGGTTTTAATGATAATCAGTTATTCAGAAAATGTGTAAGATGAAATTTCATATCAAATGTTCACAAGGTTCGAACATAACTATGTATAACAAACGTTATTGTACTTAGATATGTATGTATATTATTACTACTTTCAATGTATTGTAAATAAACTCGCAGTAAAAGAGACCTTTTCCAATTTAACGTCGATAATTAATTAGAATATGTAGACGTCTACACAAAATACTCTAATATTTACTTTTCATTATAAACTGTTATTGTTACAATGAAATAGAAAGTGCTTGTTCGTAAAGTTTCCTGAAAGCTGCTTGTACAAAAAGCTTTCGCTTAAACTGTATATTTGAACATTGCACAATTACGGTTTCGTCGACGAACAACTTCGAACTCTGCCAAATCACCACTACATATGACCCAGATAGAAATTGTCAACGTTATACTTTTTTTCATAACAATTTATATCAGTTTCGTGCAAAAAAACTGAAATCGATGCGCCTCTTTATTTACCGATACGAAAATGAGGTTCGAACTTGACCCCATTGGGTTATTGTCGTAACTAACACTTGATTGGAAAATACGAATATGAACTTTGCTTTTTACGGGTGGTAGTGTTTCGTGCAATCTCGTCTGGGTAGGTACGACCCACTTACCAGCTTCTAGTGGCAAAGAGGAAGAATTTATAACATAAATAAATAAAGTTTATAGTGTTGTGTTCTGCTTTGAGGGATGTCAGTTGAATTAGCAGACAAACATATCAACAAATATCATCTTAGTTCCTATTGTTGTCGATGCATTGACGTTGAAGTATATTTAGTATTCCTTTGTCCGTATAGTTTTTGTAAACTACTCGAGCTGTGTTAAAACATGCTTCATAGAAGATGGTATATTTTTGAAAAGTTTTTTTTTGCATTCTAAATAAAATGTAGCCGTTTACGTAGATATTTTTGTTTCGAAGCAAGTACAGTGGAAATACTAGATTTTGGTGAAAATGGATGGTATAGTGACAATAAGCCTTGTCGGCGAACTAATAACAAAGGTTCCGTATAGCGGTCTGATCAAATCACTATTACCATATTTGTAAACGTGAACAATGCAATTGGAGAAAAAATCTAAACTAGATGGATAGTTTTTCACTATTGCAGATACACTACAATTTTCCTTTATAAATACGGTTTTCAAATTTAAATGTCACTCCCTATTAAGTGAGCTGACATTCTATTTTCCATTTCTAATATCGGATTCACGTTGAAAAATATCAACAGGAAAATCTGTTCTCCGAATTTAACTAAACGATATTTTTTGTGTCGTAACGGATATTTTTGTATTATTGGATGGCGGTATCATCCTTTAAAATTAAAGGCCAGCCGCGATGACCCAGTAGTTGGAACTCATGAATCGTGACCGATGATTGCGGGTTCGCTCGCGGATAAAAACTACTGAATTTTCATTTATGTTTATAATTTATGAAATGAAACATCCTGAGGAAACCAGAACTCCAATCCCACTGAAATTGTGCCATGTGGATAACCACCAACACGCGTGGTGCAGCGTAGTGGAATAAACCTCAAACCTTTTCCACTGTATGATACGGAACTCTAAATTTGCATAAGCTGTTATTTAATTACACCCGTTAGTATGGGTAAACTTGCTACCGTTTGCTTTGAAATTTGCACAAGCTCTTGGCGATGTTTAATCTTGTACGTTAAATTTTATTAGTTTCAGTACATTGATCGAATAATGACTGTTTATAGTAACTTATTTAATACAAATATATGTATAATATGTGATTTAACTTTCGACACTGAAATGTATTCATGCAAATAAGAGAGTTTTTACAGCCAAAACAATAAACTATTTCCATAAATGGAAACGATTAGCCCCTAATTCCTAAACGACGTTCGTTAGTGCGAGTTGATCGAATTAAGAACGCTTCGATAAACTTTCAGGTTGGAGTATTGCAGGAACTGTTACACGAACAACCTGAATACCAAATTGGACGGCGTTATAGACGATTATGTGATAAGTAATCACTTACCACACGTCAAAACGCAAAATGGTAAGTACCAAACAATTCCACATTTAAAAGTACATCATTCAGTAAAGGGTTATACTATTTTGTAACTTAATTTAAAACTATGAATATTGACCGTTTTTCTTTTCCTTTGTTGATGATAATAATTATAAAATGTTACTTATAATAATTGTTTAGCATAATATTAATATAATGCGCGTTTATATATTTCACAAACGAATTTAAAATCGAGTTTAAAATTTATTACTATATATAATGATTGATTCAAGAATTTTGAGTGATGTATTTTGATTTTTCATCACACAAGTTTCGTAATGAGGTCTTGATTTACATATGAAAAGTAAAATATGTATACGGATATAACGTATAAAATTTATTGTAATGTTATGTTTTGAGTTAATTTAATAACTAAGAAGATAGCGAAAGTAACATAAAAACCTTAATGCAATGCTTGCATGAAATATAATTAACCTAGTTTTGCATATTCGTATAAGCAATTCGGAAAGAATACATATATACGAATTGCATGCTTCTAATATTTTTTTTCTACTCGTAAGAGTAATTTTTTTTTATTTTTATTAAAATTAAAAAAAAAATTATTAAAAAAATATATTTTATTTTTAATTTTATTTTTATTAAAAAAAGCAATTCGATTTACAAACAGAGACGACGATACCGAACCCTTTTGTCATTGCCTATTTACACATAGTTTTTGTGTTGAAAACAAATGTAATAGTTCAGTGTTCGACGACAGGCTTAATAGATGCGGAGGTTCCGTGTGACATGACCAGCGACCGCGGGGCGCGCCTCGACAACGGTTCCGACATCATGCACATCAGCGGCGACCCGCCCTACACCTGTGACCCCAGCCCGCTCAGGTACAGCCCTCTCGCCTCACTCACCTCCTAACATGTTTTTGTTTCACTTTTATAAATAAGGTTACTCCGTTTGTTAGAAATAATATGAATGTGTTCTTCATGTTTTTATTTTGTACTTTAGATATTGCTTCAACTTTTTTTACGTTGCATGTGTTAGAAAACAGAATACAATAAGTTTGTGTAATTTCAGTTGAACGAATCAGAAATTGATTTTACTGATAACAATCGTTCAAGATTCGAGACATAATTATATTAATAAGCAAGCGTTAAGCTACCATCGGTACAAAATCGAGAGGACGGCGGTAATTACTCTTTTATACGAATGCATATACTGTATACATAGAGACAGATATTTTTTTATTATATTTGTTTGTTAAATTATATTTTTCCATATCAATGCTGGTTCGTGAGAGTATTATCCTACGTCTTTTACTAAGAAGAGTCCCTATCCAGCTCTCAACGTCCGGTTCTGAGGTCGGTAGGTCACTAGAAATTGTTATAAACAATATATATTTTATTCCAGACACACGCATGGCTACAATGGCGAAATGAAGGCCGGACACATAAACTCTGGAGACGAAGACGATATAGACTTAATAAGTAAGTAGTTTGTTTATTTATGCTCGTTTTGATATAAGAGAAATAATTTTTGGATATTTTTTTATAGAATAGGAAGACGAGCATATGGCCGCCTGATGGTAAGTGGTCACCAACGCCTATAGACATTCGCATTGTAAAAAATGTTAACCATCGCTTACATCACCAATGTGCCACCAATTTTGGGAACTAAGATGTTATGTCCCTTGTGTCTGTAATTACACTGGCTCACTCACCCTTCAAACCGGAACACAACAATACCAAGTACTGCTTTTTTGCGGTAGAATATCTGATGAGTGGGTGGTCCTACCCAGACGAGCCTGAACAAAGCTCTACTACCAGTAATTAATGTTTTTATTATTTTAAATAAAACGCAAAAACGTATCCCAGTTGATTTATGTGTAATATTGTGCGTGTCTCAAGTAAAGTCAATGGTGTAATTTTGTAAATGAATATTAGAAACGAAAGCGTATTATCTAAAGTAAACGTAACGGCTAAACAGCTGCCGAGCATTTCGGTATATGATTTAGTCGATTTATTCCAGTTAATTGCTATAATTAACTATTTTAGGCCTAGGGACCTTCGCGGGCTATCGCAGAACAACTGGCAAACGTTGCGTTTTATTCGTAGAACGCATACTTTAGGAATTAGGTTATTATGATTTAGACGTGCAAATATCTAAATTTTGATTAGATACAAAATTACTATATTACTATTGTATATTAAAAAAAAGTAAGTTTTTAAGCATTAATGTTTATATGTTTATATTTATATACTTTTCATATAAAATCTCTTTTAACATTTGACAAAAAAAAAAATGTATACAATTGTCATTATTACAATTCAATTATGAAAATATATATTTTTTATTGATTTTTTTTATAAATGGATTCGGATACAACCAATACGGGTATGTCAACAAACATTGCAAATGTTTTAACACAATTTGCGTAATATATGGATGGGAAGATTTCAAAGTAGACAAAGACCGGCTCCCGGTAATCAAGTCGTATTATAACTTACCGCTGGTTTTGATAAAAAACTTATAAAATAAAATTCGATACATCAAATTTTGCGTAAATCTTGATTCACATAAAATTTTATGTTACACATTTTAGATTTTAATTCATTTAAAATAAAGTTTATACGTTTACTGAATGTATCGTATTATTGTTATATTTTTTATTAAACACTTTTTATTTACGTTTTAGTATTAAATAATTAATTTACTGTCGTAGAATATATATTACTTTTATTCTGTTTGTTATTGAACTTTTTTAATGAAATCATTTAAATTATAAAATTAAGTTACTGTGATGATATTACAGGCTAGAGAATATTATTGAATTGCACGAAAGATACAGGTTGGTCTGGTATTGTAGAATTTTATAACAGTAACAGTCTGTTAATGTCCCACTGCTGGGCTGAGGCCTCCTCTCCCTGTTGAGGAGAAGGTTTGGAACTTATTCCACCACTCTGCTCCAATGCGGGTTGGTAGAATACACCTGTGGCAGAATTTCAATGAAATTGAAATTTCAAAAAATGTGTCTACATGCAGCGTTCCTCACGATGTTTTTCTTCACCATCAAGCACGAGACGAATTCTAAACACAAATTAAGCTCATGAAAATTCAGTGGTGCTTGCCCGGGATCGAATCCAACATCATCGGTTAAGATTCACGCGTTCTAACCACTAGGCCATCTCGGTTATAGCATTTCATGTGTCATATTAAATATTGTTACTCTTAATTTTACAGGTTAGTTTTTTAATAAACGGTATCGAAAAAAAACTACAAAGTAAGAGTCCCCACGCTTCCGCGGGCTTCATCGCCCAAGGGCTTCCTATTCAATAAAGGATAAAAATTTGCAGTCTAATGAATCACTATAAACGCAATGTTAGCGATTTACGGTGGATCTAGACTGACGGTCCCCGGCTACGAGCGGAGCCCATATCGCTAGTAATGTGGTCGCCGGCCCGCAGCGCGCGGCACGTGGTCGTCGGGCGAGGCGTCGCCGGGGCTGTCGGACGAGGAGTGCGGCGGCGGCGGCGCGGGCGAGGCGCCGGGCGCGCTGCTGGCCCGCGTGCGCGCGCTGGGCCGCCGCGGGCTCGCCGCCGAGTACGACGACATCCGTGCGCGCCCGCCCGCCGGCACCTTCCACCACGCCAAGTCGGTACCCCGACCCTTCCCTCGCTTTGATGCATTTTTGGTAGCCCATTGGCAATCGGTGTTGCCGCTTACGACTCGACCTATGAGAGTTTTATAAAACCCACCCACTATGTTACACGTAGAATATTGAGGACTGTTTCTTTCCCCATTACGCAGATTGCCCAGCAACCTAGCAAAGAATAGATATACGGACGTGCTGTGTTACGACCACTCGCGCGTGTTGTTGTCGCAGCTGGACGACGACCCCAGCTCCGACTACATCAACGCCAACTACGTGGATGGGTACAAGCAGCGGAACGCGTTCATCTGCACGCAGGGTGAGTGCGAAGTGTATGGCTGTCATTCATTTTGTGTTAAAACACTGTTCATTCGCTAACCCATTTGTACTTTTGCTCCATTACAATTAATAAAAAATAATTATTGTCATAATACATTATTGAGTACGTAAAAATGTGATAATTCAATAACCACTTCTATCACTTTTAATTAATGTGAAATTCCTGCAAAACGTACTCTTTCTACGAACATTTATTGTAAACTGTATAATCATTTCGTGGAAGGGCGTAGCGCGACGCCTACATGTACAACGAACTGAAATATTCTCTTAATGCTCGAAACGGTTTTCGCTGAAGTTAGCGATTCTATGAATACGGTTCTGACCTTCGAACAATGTATTAGAAACGATAAAATAGATTTGTTTAATTGAAAGTAAACATACTCCACTATATATCATGTAATATACACGAACCATACTTTTTAATGTATTGTTAACAGTCGATATAATATGGAACATTTTAAAAACTATAAATTTATAATATGTATGCAATTATGCATGCTATAAAGATTTTATTATGTGTAAAATTTCAAATCGTGTCGTTTCTGAACTTACGATTTCTATTGAATTTTCCGCTCTGACGTCTCGGTCGGCCCATAGTTGGCGCGGGGCCAAGAGAGTTTGAAATATCGCCTAGTGCTCTTGACTACGGAGAAAGTTTGGCACTTTTACAAACTAAAAAAATGGTTTTCGACTTAAATGTTGCAGCTCTTTTTATACAATCGTTTTTACTTTTCTGCATTATATTTAGCTATATATATAACCGGCTGGATATCGTTAAAGATCATCCGGTATACCGGTTTCAGTGAATATTTACACAATGTTTTTTTTTTGTACATAAAATTGGACAATATATAAGAAGGGATCTCACGCAGGGCCGCTGCCAAAGACGTTCGGCGACTTCTGGCGCATGGTGTGGGAGCAGGGCAGCCTCGTGGTCGTGATGACGACGCGCACGGTGGAGCGCGGCCGCGTCAAGTGCGGCCAGTACTGGCCCGCCGCGCCCGGCCAGCGCGCCGTGCACGCCGGGTTCGCCGTCAGCACCGAGGCCGTCGACGTGGACGACGACTACACCGTGTCGCACCTGCTGCTCACCGACCTGCGGGTGAGTGCCTGCGCGCCCGCGCGTAGGCCCGGCCGCAGGCCCGGCCGCAGGCGGTAACGTGCGTTGTGCCCGCAGACGGAGCAGCGGCGGCGCGTGTGGCACGGGCAGTACACGCGCTGGCCCGACTACGGCGTGCCGGGCGGCGGCCGCGCGGCGCCCGTGCTGCGCTTCCTGGCGCTCGTGCGGCGCGCGCAGCACCGCGCCCGCCAGGAGTACGTGCCCCTCTACTAGCTTAACTCTCGAAGTCGTAGATATGCTTACATTGTATTCTCTACCAAAATCATATCGTGGTATACTTTATCCACATATTATTCCATTTTATATATAAAAATACCTCCCATAGCGTAAAATTAATGGTAGGTATTTTTTTTATTACACGCTCAGCTTCAATTCCTTCTTTTTTTCTTCGTCCATATAAGACGCAGAAAACAATCTTGCTTTGAATTACACTAGCTCTGTGATTTTAATTAATCCAGGTGAGTGTATATTAATAATATTTGACGTATTCTATTTGTAATATTTTCTCCTACGGTTTCAGACTGGGAGACGCGTGGGCGGGTCACAGTAGAGGGCCCCCGATCGTCGTGCACTGCTCGGCTGGCATCGGGCGCACAGGTGCGTGGGGAGCTGGGGCGTGGTGGCGGGTGGGGCGTGGTGGCCGGCGGTGAGCGGGCGGTACAGCGCGTGTGTTGCAGGCACGTTCCTGACGCTGGACACGTGCACGTCGCGGCTGGCGGCGGAGGGCGTGGCCGACGTGCGCGGCGCGGTGGAGCGCATCCGGCAGCAACGCGCGCACTCCATACAGATGCCCGACCAGTACGTGTTCTGCCACCTCGCGCTGCTCGAATACGCGGTCAGTATCACCTCTCGCCTCCGGTCGCTATTACGTGTAACGGTTGGGGAGCCTCGATGGTTCAATTCAAACCTTTATTAAAGACTGTAATCTTGGACGACCGTTTTATCGTTGTCTACCGTTGCCGTCACCTAATTATCATATTTATTCATTCAAATTTTTGAACAATGAAAATAATGAAAGATTATATTCAATATAATTAAAGTATTTAATTGATAAAAATCGAACCGTTAAGAAAGAATGTATTAAAGCGTTTTTCGATACCACTATAAAAAAGTTCAACCCTTCCTCGCCTCTGTACATTACAACCCGACACATAGTCCTATTAGTTTTTCTAACTAGCAGCGTAAAAAAAAAACTGGATTCATTCCTCTCCATTTCAGTATCGATACTTTACACCCCCACCATACTTTCTATTCAGTACCTCTCGAAGGACTAGCCCAGTGAACAACAGACCCGAGGGTTCAACTAGGATACATATAACTTGCGCGTGTTACCCAAAATTATCTCTTATTATATTGTACTATTTAGTAATTATTTATCAAATAGATAATTTGCTTATTAACGAATTTACCCTTAAAGAAAGTATTTAATTAACTGATATACCTGGCCGTTTCAGGTTATGCACGGCTACTTAGAATCGGCCGACTTGTCCGGCTTCGACGAGGAAAACGAAGAGGAGTCCGAATGAAGACTGTCGCGAGGTGTCTGCAGCTTGCTGTGAAACACGTGTCCACACGAACCAGCCTCTAGCGCTAAGTCACCTAGTGTTTACTTAAACGTGTAAATGAAAACGTTCCTTTAGAAAGAGTATGGACTGACTGGATCACCTTTCGTCTATTTATTTTTCACGTGCGAGACATCCGTAACCAAAAAGTATAACCTGAATCGTTTAGGTGTACTCTCTATGTTATTTATTTATGTATAAGAAGTATGGCTGTGTGAAGATTTTTCGTCTTTAATTTATGTAGATGTTTATACTTGTACTGTGAAATAATTCTGTCGGTAAATTCGCAATCTTACTCGTCCTAAGGGCCTCCGGGTTGGCGAGTCTGATACGTTTAATGTGTTGAGGTGCTGGTAGGTTAAAATCATGTGTCTCGAACGTTCGATTCTTCCATTCGTTACATCTCGGTGTAATTGTCATTTTTATAACGAATTATCTTATATACGTGCACTTAAATAATACAGAGTAATTCTCGAAAGCGCTGCAAATAAAAAAACTACGTAGAAAATAACGCAAACAAGAATCGAGTTCAACATATAAATAAATATTATAATATTAATGGTTATAGACTGAATACTGTTAATTTCTCTAAATTTTTATCGACGCTTAGTATCGTTACGAAATCGTAATGTTATAATAACAGGAACACAAGTGTATAACTGTGAGACTATGGGCTCCCGATGAATAAATATCCTTATAATAATAGTTACAAATTATATAAATATATAAAATACGAGCTAGTGAATTGTTAGTTAGAAATCCAAGTTGTTAAGTTGAAGCGGAAATGAATGTTTATTTTTCAACGGATAATATGTATTAGCGACATATCGTATCACAGATGTATATTTTGAATCGCCGTCCTCTCGTACAATTTACATATCGCTCATTATAACGCTTTTTTATTCAATGATATTTCTTTACAAAACAAACGCTTGTAACATACGCTAATATATCGATTAAAGGATTCTAACTGTTACATCTCGCTCTTCATCTTCAAAGCTCTTTATATAATTTGCAAGCTTGTACGATATTTGTGTTCCCTTATTCTTAAAACGGGCCTCAGTATTTATCGCCTTGAACTGAGAGTTAAATTATAGTATTATTATAGAATAAAAAATAAACCGGTACCATTAGGTTTGCGCATTCAAAAACGTTATGTTGGCTAATCAATCATCTATTCTATCGTCTATGTAGCGACTATTACAAAAGGCAGGTCGCTAGGCACACGTACGCGTTTCACTGTGCAAACTGATTTATTCAACTAATAAGCTCAAAGTTATTTATTATCCGAAAGTGTAATTGAACTTTGAAAAGTATTAAACTTTAATTGGTATAATTTTAAGTTATAAAGCCATATTTATATTAATGCATTGATCAAATAAAAAAAATAGTATGAATACGTCTGTTTTTTTAATTTTTAAAGTATTAAAATAATTTAGTATTATATTTAAATAAAATGTAAAAACAAAGCAAGCACATATTATGTTTAAATGTCATTAGATGACGTATTTATTTTCTTTAAATTGAACCAATGTTCATGTTAAAATGATTTATTTTTCTGATATGAGCTTACTCGTGTAAGCAAAATATATCAGAAAAATAGAGTATATAAATAAAGGTGTGTAGCGACAGGAATTACAAATATATGTACATAAATAATTATAAAAAAATTTAAATCATTGCGTGCGTTATTATAAAAATGGCTTTATTTAGCACAAATCTGATGTAAAGCCCGAATAAGATTTACTGCTTTAATTATTTTTAATTTGATCGATCTTACTTTTCATAAAATTATGTATATGTATATAAAACCTCAATCCGCCTCAGAACACAG
The DNA here is from genome assembly GCF_905147045.1 of Nymphalis io. Lineage (NCBI taxonomy): Eukaryota > Metazoa > Arthropoda > Insecta > Lepidoptera > Nymphalidae > Nymphalis > Nymphalis io. The sequence goes on along the minus strand of NC_065901.1, from coordinate 8,005,812 downwards.
AGAATCATCTTTATTACCGCTAACTTATCGATTTGTTACTGTTTGCACTCTTAAAATAAAAGTAAATATGTATATTGAGATGTATAAATTAATGCATGTTGACCTCTTCTGAGGGTGTGAACAGAAAAAAAAAACATTGCCCTGCCCCAATAATTAGCCCTAGCGTTTAAATAGTTGCAGAATATATTAATTTATAAGATATTCACAAAAATAGATTAATAATTATTAGAAAAATATTTTTCACTCAGCGTACAAATTTTTTGCCACGATAAGAAAACTTGTAAATAAATATACGACACATTGTATCAAATGTAGTTTTGTATCATCGTTCGATTTTGTTACAGAAAACCAAATTTTAAATCACTTCAATATTTTCACGTTACTTTGTAATCATTTAATGAAATCGTTAATCTGGAACGCCTGTTGGTTCTCGCGTCTGTAAATATATTATCATTCTTATGTTAAAATCGTAAATTAAAAATTGTGAAATATGTGTGAAATAAATATTTGTAATATATTGAAAACGTATTATTATTTAGTTTTTGCGAAGGATTATAAGATTAATAAACTTTCTAAGAAAGAATGGCCATTGGTTCTTTTTAACAACAAATTCCATACAGTTAAAGTGAATTTATCAAAATTTTAACAAAGCAATAAAAAGTCCATTAGATTTATCAGTTTATTACTCGCTAGATTTATTTTTTTAATTTTAGTAGCTTAATAATATGTAAAGGCAGCTCATAACCACCATTGCTTCCATCTATAAATTAATATAACATAATTGAAATATTTTAAAACATTTATCTACTTGAAATAAATTCCATATTCACTTTCGTTATTTGTACCGATAAACATCCTTCAAATCCGCTAGGTTTAATGACCAAATCATCAAAATAACGCCGAGCAAGCGTATACTGACATGAGCGCCTTTGCTTTGAGGCCTTGCGGTCCCGAATAGTGGCAAGGCTTTTTTGCTCCGACACATATAAATGTGTCGGAGCAAAATTATTTAAAACATGTAATGTCCGTGTGTTATAACAAAAAAACTTACTTTACTATGGAAAATCGAATCCCTTAAAAATAAACCAACCAATTTATACACCAAGAACAGTCTCGTCGTTTCCTCTCACGAAGAGCACGGGTGGTAAATCTTTGCTCAACACCTCGAGCCACGACATATATAGAGTAGCGGATACCGAGCCCTGAAAGACGAATTATAAGGTGTAGCATATTTGTATTTGAAGTAAAACTAGTAATTGTGACTGTATGTAACCCAACATACTATATATTAATCAGATCCATTTTATATTAAAATGTAAACAATTTATAGCTATTTTTTTTAACTCTGGAAAAACGCGTTACGCGTTTCCGCGCCCACTGTTCCCGTGGAGGGATATGTGGGGCTCGCCGGTGTCCAAGGCGCCGAGTGCGCCACGGACATCGGGATATCCACTAAAAAAACAGCGGTACCCTTTCCGTCTTAACGAGGAGCGCCACGGGATCGCTTTCGCATGCTACCGTGAAACAATCTATAGCCTATTCCAACCACAAGAGGACTAAAGAGTAATAAACAACTCTGAAATCGAATTGACGCGATATCATTGGTCGAGATCTTTAATAATCTATGATATTCACTATGGATTCCCGAGAAAATGGCGTTTTAATGTCCGCGAAGTTGTAATCGGAACTTTAGTAGTTAAATTAAATTTGGTTATAACTAGATAAGTGGAACTAGTTTCTGCCCGCGGTTTAGCCAGCTGTGATAAGAGGGGACAGGTATTATGGGGTACTCATGGGGTACCATGTCATTTTCGGCACCCCTGACAATGTGTATGCACAATTTTATGATGATCGGCTGAGGAGTTAAGACCTGAAAGCGTAACAAACTAATACTTTCGCATTTATAATATCAGTAAGGATATGCAGAGTTTTGTAAAATACCTGAGGAAATAAAAAGTTATTCTTAGCATCGATGGAGTAAGTATTTAAATAAAACTAACCAGTCTCGGATAAGGGAGTGTGAGAACAATAAAGGAGGCCATGTACGAGTGTTCTACGAGCAACTCTCGCAGTCGCAGGTGACGGTTGGTCTTGTTGCGTAGCCGTTCCAGCTCTGCATCCGATATTAAAATGTCTGTAAATAGAGCTAGCTTTTAAAAATGTTGTAATTTTTATTTTAGATGTTAAACACAAGAATAGAAAAAAATAAATAACATGGTTTCTTGACTGCTCGATAATATCAGATATTTCTCTTTCCAGAATATTTACAACACAAACAATACCAAGTGTTCGTACAATTGTACAAACAGTTGGTATTTCTGAATTATTTAATGATATTTCGAGACGCTAAAGGAATTTTACGTAACAACGTATGTAATAATAAAAAAACTCTAGTGCGTAACTGGAAACTGCATCATATAAAGTTTAATGCTTTCCTGAGAAATATTGAGTAAAAGAACTCACTCACTAAGCACCTACCTTCAACAGCACCAAACAGCTTACGTAAACTGGGTTACGAGTTGATAAAGGAACCAGGGAGTGTCGTCCACACTCCTATATATATGATAGAACTCACAGAGAACATAGATTTTTATGTGAGCGCGTAAAATATCGACGGGTCATTTCGGCTTCGGATATCGATAAGAACTCAAGAAGACGAAGAGTCAAGAGAATAGTTCGACGCATGTAGCGCTCTAGTCGCACGTCTAACCAATAGGAACCTTTCTATATTGTTTGCTCTATTATTAATAAAAAACACTCGAGTTTATATAAAAAAAACTAGATGAACCTTCTTTCTAAAGATTGTGTTGTCTTAAATTTTTTATTACAGAAACAAACATTTTTAATTAAATTTGTACTATAAATTCTGATGAGAAACTAATTAGAAGTTTATTCAGGTTCGGAACAATTTTAATAGAAACATAATTAAAGTGAATTGTAGCATATATTAATAAGTTAAAAATGTATTTGTAAATTATATATGATTATTCTTATTATTATATTTGTTAACGTGTTTGAACCATAAAAAAACATTATTATACTAACCACTCCCAAAATCAGTTCTAAACTTTTTAATCAGCTGATTAAAGTATTCCAAGCTCGCTTGCATAGGAGGTTCGTTGATGCCTTGAATCATGATGAGCGATGAATATTCGATACGAAATTTTTGTAGTAATGCCTTTATGCTGAAATGCATAGTAAATATCCTATTAAATGATTTATCGATATTCATCTTATTCAGTGATTGAGAAATTCAATGCTCAATTTACTTTATATATATATTTCATGCATCTCGGAAACGGCTCTAACAGTTTGGCTCTATGATATGTATGATACGATTTTGCTTTTTATGTTGTTTTAATTTGGTGTCAAAACGCTATTTCTCAAAAAAAAACATGTTTTATAGCAAATTGTATTAAAGCCGCGCAAAGCTCGGTCGCCAGGGTAGTTTTAATATAATGCTTGTTTTTTTTAGTGTTCTATGCGCATCAATCATTCCATAAAGTTAAAAGTTTGTATAGTAGGTTTTAGCATTTGCGTGATTAGTGACGCGCGATTCGTATCGGACAATTGCTTACTATAAAAAAAAGAGAAAACCAAAAGAAATAAAATTTTTCCATGACTAGTATATGCCTGCCAACATGTTTTTTTGTTGTTACCATGTAAATAAATTATTACTTTAATTTGAATAATATATGTTTGTTTACTAACTGTTTTTCAGAATCTTGAATATCGTTGCAGTCACGTGTAAGTGCAAATATCCTCAGCGGCATTTTGTCTGTGAAGCCGCGACGTGCTATGATGTACGGCAGCAAGATGTTGAGGCCTCCGTCGTCATACAGCCACCACGCGTCCAAATCGTTGTCCTTAATATTAAAGTTTTTTACGGTATAGGTAGGCGGACGGGTCACTTGATGTTAATTGTAACCGCTAATAGAAATTGGTGGTGTTAGAAATATTAAGCATTCCTTACATCGCCAATACGCCAACAACCTGTAGAACGAAGATGTTATGTCCCTTAAGCATGTAGTTACACTGGCTCAAACACCCTTCAAACCTGAACGCAATAATACTAAATCATTACATAATTTTAATAATAAGAAACTATATCTTCCACTCTCCCCAAAATTATTCTCTGCTGTGTTAAAAAGTATCTTCCGCAACTTAAACTGGAATTTTAAAAAGGATACGGTATCAACATAAACGGATTAAAAATGCACTATTTAAGATTCGCCAACGGTCTCATACTTCTTGACGAACATAATTTGAAAGAGGAAAGCATGAAATTCAGAATAAATATTAATTCCAGAAGACTAAAGTAATGACAACCACCACAAAAGTCGACATCAAAACTAAAGGCAATACTCTAGGGTATGTAGACGACTATATCTGTCTGGGTCAAGTAATTTCCACGAAAGACCAAATGAGGAAAGAAATCAACCTCAGGATAGCTACTGGATGGAATAAATATTAGGCGCTGAAAGAAATAAGACTTGGGCATGTCAACGAAAAGAAAGACATTTTACTCTTGCATACTTCCCTGCCTAATTTACGGATGCGAAACCTGGACCCTCACAAAAGCATTAAGAAAAAAACTTGCCGTAGCCCAGAGATCAATGGAGAGGAGTATGACCGGTTGTAAAAGCTAGGATAGGAACAAAAACAATGACCTAAGTGAAGTGGAGTCGGAGAGTGACGGAATGGTATCCAAGAGACGCTAAAAGAAGTCGAGGAAGACAGAACACTTGGTGGGAAGATGAGTTAAAGATGACGGCAGGTCCAAACTAGGGAGGGTCACCCAGGAAAGACAAAGGTGGAAATCGTTGGAGAAGACCTTTGCGAAAAGACACACCGAAACCGGAGACATTTTATAGCAAAAAATGTTATGTCCTGTGTTTATGTTTTTTTAATGTTATAGTTTCGGAATAAAGAGCTGTATAATAATATAGCTTATTATTATGTATATCTACTAATAAATATGTTGGAAAATCACAAATATGTATGTTTGATACGATGGTTGTATAGACGAGGTAGATACTTAAACAGATATAAAGTTTGCCTGCAGATTTTGTAGTCTGTGTATTTATAGTTTCTAATTGTGACATCCATGTGGCATCGGCGAAACAATAAAGTGGATAATTCAAAAACCATATTGTTCATGAATATTTTCATGGAAACGATATCGAAGTCTATAAATCTCAAATAGATATATCAATACCCGTCTTTATAATCTTATATATCTTATATTACAATCGCAATAATAATAAATTAAAAAAATACTGTACATATAGTAAGTTCAACATAGATCACTCACAGGACTAAAAGATAATGGTTTGTACACTCCAGATTTTCTCATCGAAAGACTTGATACTGGAGTATTTTTGGTGGGATCACTGTCATGAAATGAAGCAACAGTTTCTTTGACTACTAGTCCAAGTTCTGGGTGACTACTTTCAGCTTCATCTGTGTAATATAACAAAAATATTGTGTTATATGTTAGGAACATATCAAAACTATAAAAAGTACTAAAAATTATCTATAATCTCATCTCGATATCTCTGCGTGTGAGCAAGGTGTATGTCAGTTGACTCAGTAACAATTAATACGTTAATAGTAATATACTCGTGTTAGTATATTTGTATAATATAATCGTGTAAACAAAAACTAAAGACTAATAAAACAATAATACATTATAGTGAATTATTATTAAGTAATACATACTAAAAATTAGTAAGTGAGTATGACTGCCTCGTCAGTCTTTTGGCTAGATATAAGACCTTAGTTCACAAAGATTGGGCCGATAAAAAGTTATTGTTTTTTTCAGTCAAAAAATTCTCAGTATCAGGCCAATGTCTGGCTGGTACTGCACTTTGGTGTCTCGGAAAGAACGTAAATTCGGTGGTCCTGCGCCTGAACTGTTTCCGGTCATGTCGAATTTGCCTTTCCAATATGAGAGTGAGGGAATAGAGATAGCACCTGTGTTTACACACTTATGCACTATAATATGTCCTATGCATATACATACATAGTCTCCCTCGAGAATGGACGAAATCGGTCAGTTGGACATCGCCGTCTTCAAAATAACCTTCTCTTGAATAACATAATATCCTGGGAGATTATTCACACACGGCCATCTGATCCTAAACTAAGCAGAGCTTGTACTAAGGAAACCAGACAACTGATATACTACATATACTACTTTTCTTTTGTAAATACATACTTATATAAATAATTACACCTAGACTCGGGACAAACAGACATGTTCATGCACACAAATGTCTGTCCTGGGTAGGAATCGAGCCCACAACCTTCGGCGTGAAAGGCAGGTACCTACCAACCACTTCAACCGGCCCATCAATTGCATTTTGGTATCTATAAAAAGTCGTGTGGTTAATAAGGTTTACTAGTCACCGTTAAAATGCCCGTGCTGTGGCATGTCTGTGTCCGAGTCGGCGAACAGCAAGTCCTGCACGTGGGTCTGCATGCGCATCTCGTGCGCACCACGCGTGACGTGTTGCTTCACCGGCCGCGCCGTCTCCGGCACGCGTAAAATGGATACGCCGAGTTGTTCTTCGAACGCTAACCTGTGTCGATTCGGTACAGACATGCATAGCAGCGTTTATTTATTAATCATATTTGTTGAAAACAAAGTGTTTTTTAAACTGGGGTATTGTTGGGGCGCTACGTCACCTCACGTTGTGTACCTGTTGATATTTTCAAATAGTTTCAATTCATGTAACATTTAGAGCTTCTTTCGATGTCCTTGTTTCTACCGTCTTCCTAGTACCCCGCTGGAACCTCGGGTACGTTTCTAATATAGATTTTTTTAGGTGTCCTAATATTAAAAAAATAGAACCTAGTGGTACCCCATACCTAAACATGCTCATGCTTTGATTATGCATATTAACTTTTTTTATTGAAATAAAATAAATATTCAATTTATATCGACCGTTGATTTATATAAAACAATCCACCTATAATATCGTAGTATAATTTAGGATAAAGAGAAGATAAATAATAAAATTAGTTACAAAATACACATCACAACAAATCTATTTTTAAAGAATTCACATATCAAACAACAAGAAAATAATTATAATAAATTGTCTGTCGATTGCTTACTGAAGAACTCGTACATATGTTCGAACACTAGTGACTGCACATCTCGTCCATCTGTTCATGTAGCCAATAAGTAGAATGTTCGGCTTTAGGCTACCTAGGCCAGTAGATCTGATGATTGCATGCACGCCCACCTCGAAGGGCAATCCGTCTAAAACTACGTAGAAACCACGATCTTTTCGCGATAGTAGCCATTCTTCACCTGCTTGAAGTCGACCCACTCGTTCTGCCTTTGAAATTGGTTCCTGGATTTTATTTCGTCAGTTAATTAAAAAAAACAATCAAATACGATGACTGACAATGACGATTGTTTTTATTGCGTATTGTCATTATTATTATAAAGAGCAATCAAACTGATTGTTTTTATTCGAATTCTGTCAAAAATTACATGTCCGATAGATTTGAAACCTTTATACTATTTTAATAGCCTATGAAGTATTTTTACAATTTTTGACATATAGATAATTTGTTATATAATCTTAGTCAGATTCGAAGAGAAATTGTCGGTCCGGGCATTTTATTTATATTTTACGATATCGGGACGGCCGGCATGTAAACATTTTTATTTCGTTACTACGAATAGCGTCAAAGCATTATCTACCTCGTTGACGTCAGCGACCACCATGAACGAGCCCAGTTTCGTGATGAGGTGCCCAATATCGAGCAGGGCTGGTCTATTGTTGGGTCTTCCAGCTAATACCAACACTTGAGGGTTATACGATTTGATGTTTTCATGCATGTGGGACATTTGTATCAGAGCTGATACCGTGTCCTTGTATCGTTGTGCGTCCGTACTACTGCCCCAATTCACATCTTAAATAATATTATTTTATTAAGAACGTACAACTAAATACGGCCTTACTATAAACAAAACTACCTACATAATAATTAGGTTATGAGTGTACCTAACATTGAGTTTTATTTAGTTAATTATAAGAATAATATAAGAAAAGGAATATCATTTACCTGGCTTTCTATAAAGTACTAGTAGATACAATGTCATAAATATAAAAAACGTAACAAGTGCCATCGCCCAGCTGATTATCATCATTATAAAGATACATATTAAAAATCCAAATAGTGACAACCACGTGTTGTAAAACTAAAAAAATATATATATAACTTAAATAAATTAAATTATTATTTTAGTATTAATGAGGTTTTGTTAGTACGTACTCGAAATGTAGGCCTCCAATTTATCGACTGAATTAAACCAGCATGAAATGTACAAAAATTGATAAGAGCGTACGACGCCAAGTAAAAGTTTGTAATTAATGGAGCTATTGTATTTAAATCAGCTGAAAAATATAAAGTGAATAAAACAAAACACGTTTTTCGCAATTTCTAGTCTAATATACAAATATATATTGTTATACAAATACATATACCTATCAGCAAGAATGCGAGCGAGACGAAGAATGTGAGAACGTATCCGCGGTAGGGCTCGCCGTGCTTCCCGTAGGGCTTAGAGAAGAAGATGAGTCCGGGGTAGATGCGATCCACGCCCAGAGCCTGGATTAGGCGCGGCACCGACAGTAGATTGGTTAGCGCCGTCGACAAAGTGGCGGCCCAGCAGCCGGCGTAAATAAGAGCGCTCGATTGTGCCATCAATTGCATTATCTACGAGATAAGCCACATAATATCAAATATAATATAGGTAGGTAATATATGATTTACCTCGGTCTAGTGGCTAGATGTAAGGCCGCAGACCTGGAGGCCCTGGGTTCATATCCCACGTCGGGCCAATTTTTTTTTATAGAATAGGAAGGTCATAAGGACGAGCATATGGGCCACCTGATGGTAAGTGGTCACCAAACGCCCTTAGATATTATATTAGATAGTAAGAAATGTCAACCATCGCTTATAGCCAATGCGCCACCAACCTTGGGGACTAAGATTTTATGTCCCTTGTGCCTGTAATTACAAGTAATATATAATAAAAATAAAAGCCAATAAAAAGTTATTGAGTTTTTCTGTCGAAAATTCTCAATAGTAACCCGGACTTTGGGAGTTGAATTACAAACAAATTGTTTTAAAATATTTGTGTTAAATTCTTTAGACAATACAGCAGCTATATATAATTGTTGTCGATTTATTTATATTATATTAGAAATATTGTGACTGTAGAGGCATATTAATGTAAAAACACTTAAAACAAGAAATCCATGTTAATATTTTAAATATAGACCATTATATGAATTGCATTCATTGGATTGGATTTTATGTTGGTTAGTAAGTTGAACAAGAATATTTTCTACAGGTAAAATCCAAATAAAATCCCTTTAAAATACTTTTGCTTGAGTCGTACGAAAGACGTTAATAATGACGAAACTCTAACTCTAAGGCTAAAAATAGTGTGACCGTAACGGTGAAGTATAACAGTGAGACCGCCCAAGGATAAGTAAGTACCCCGTAGTTATTATGCAGTCCATATTTGCAGTTAGGAATGCATGCGTCGATAGTGCCTGAGTTGACGTCTGCGATGTTCCCGCTGGCATCCCGCAGAGCGCCCACGCCACATAGCACCGCCATCACTAGGTAACTAAGCATTGATAGACCCAGCGCCAGAAATGTGCCTTTGGGTATGGCTGTGGCTGGACTCTAGTGGACAGAAATATACCTTCTTAATTAATTTATAATATCAATAATCAATTACATTCCTTCAATTTAATTTAAGAAATATATAATCTATCAGTCAGTCTGTTAGTATAAAAGAACGTATGTTTTGACACATCTATATTTTAGACTTACTTTCAAATCACCGCATATATTAGCTCCAGCTTGTACTCCGGTTACGGCGGGGAAGTACATCGCAAAAACGCTAAAGAAATTGTGTTGCTGATTGTCACTGTATCGAAAGTCTGGTCCGAGATTAACGAGTGCTGTTTCCACTGCGTGCATAAGATTGATAAAAAATTACAGACATTATGATAATTAATATACTTACATATAGGTATCGGTCTCGCAACTATTCAATTAAGACAAAAATAGAAACTAGATTCAAATTTTAATTATCATAAGTTACGATTTTTGAAGTAACGAAATTAAATTTACCACTAATACCAACGAAACCTTGTGCTCTTTCACTGTCGTTGGAGGGCCCCAAACATGCTCCTAATATGTAATTCAAAATCGATACTACAATAATTACAACTAGAAAATTCTGAAAAAAAAACAATTTAAAAATGTATTTCTGTATTGTGTGCTTATATAAGTTGTTAAATAAATAGAAGCAATCATACCTGCGCCTTTGTTTCCCAATCCATACCAAAAGCGCAAATGATGCACATTACAAAGAGTGCTATAGTGCCAACGATTCGCACATCATTCAATCCATTATCAATTATCCTCACATCAAAAGATTTTAATAAATCATTTAGTGATTCGCAAAAACCGATGGTATTCATGCTTGCCGCTACTGCATTTGCGAAAGCAAAAATAATTCCAACAGATGCACCGAGTTCCGCTCCTAATGACCTGGATACGATATAATAAACACCACCTGTAATCAATTTCTACCTTGTTTATTGCAGCTTGCAAAGACAATTTAGGAGATATGATGCATGGATCCTTTAATTTACCTACCTCCTTTTAAAAGCCCATTCGTGCAAATGGCACTAAGAGATAGTGTGGTAATAACGCACACGACGCTCGACAGAAAGATGATCAGAACTGTTAGACAGATACCAGCCTGTCCAACGATCCATGAAATGCGCAGGAAAAGCATCACACCCCAGATGTTTAAAAGGCATGGTATCAATACGCCCTAGCGGAGAAATCTCTCTTATTCCAGTTGATTCAATTTCAATCGATAAATAATAACATTTGTTGGTATATCTGAGTAATAAGTTGCTTGCATAATTTCACCTGTATCCATCCTAATTTGATATTGTATGTTGTCAATTCAGGTGTAGGCTCGATATTTTGATCTTGAATATTACCTTCCTAGAAAAAGCAACTCAACATTTAGTACTTAAAATATTAAAATAGTAGAATATTCTGTATTTATTTAATTTGATATGATATATATCTATTTACTAGATTGTGGTATTTCATTGTTTACGTACTACTCACATCCTCATGATGACCTGAAGTAGCTATCAGAGCTGCACCTACTCTAGTATCTATTCGGGCCTCACTATGTCTTCCACTAGTTGGTTCTGTAAAATAAAATGATTACTAATTAATGCCTGTTATTCTTAAACCGTTCGAATGATATATACATGTTTAGTGGTAGCAACTCGCCGCTTCTTCCGAACGACACAAGATATATTTGAGAGTTCATTATAGAAGTCTAAAAACAAACAAAAAAACACAACAGTGTATCCATAAAATAATTATAATATTCAGATATTTAAAATAGTGTAAGACTTGACAAGCAATAAAGAGCAAGTAACAATTTCAACTCGACGAGTTCGAACGAACTGCTCCCCATTAACTGGTCTTCGGTTACCGGCTAACAATCTACAATGATAACACGAGTCTTTTAACATCCGATCACACGCTTCAATCGTTTAATGTTTGTTTTTTTTTTCAATTTTCTAAAGATTCAAGACAATACCGAGTAGATACCGAGTAGAATCGACCTACTAAGGAAATATACGCAAACGCTTTTTTATAGTAAGATTTCATAATAAAAAATGTTCCAGTTGTAATTAACATTGGCTATTTAAAAAGTATAAACATTGAGTAGGTACGAGTATATTAGTTTTCCTTAGAAGACAAAATTATTTTTTATTTTTTATTTTTATTAGGGTTTCATGATTGGATTAAAATTTACATGTGCCAACAGTTTCCGCATGGAATAAATAAATTATTGTTTAATGAAGCAAAACATTCGAGCATAGACATAATGGTTTTAGGAAAGGATCCAAGCACTCGAAAGCAGATGAATGAGCATTACCTTCATCTAACCTTACGGCTATCATTACACGAATTTTGTAATGTCAGTACCTAAATACGAGATATTTTTATAGATACTTATTGGTTTTCCTCTGTTTTTGATTGAATATAAACATACTTGTAGTATATTGTTTGCGTACATTAGCAAATATATGACAAATATATTTAATGTCATTTTTATTAGTAATGCGTTCTTTAATATATTATATAGCTTAGAAAATTATTGTTAAATATTGACTGAAATAGAATATAATTTTCAATATTATAAAAAATGCAAATAAATTTGAAATATTTAAATTACTAAAAACGACGAGCTATGTGTTTTATTTTAACTTTAAAGCATTTCAAGATATCTACCGAATACGTTGTACAAAATATACTTTACCTACCTATTTATGATTTTCGGTTATGAAATTGAATTGCTAAATTAGTAGTTCCTTTATTAATATGAAGTCCATTGAATATATTAGACATCTCAAAAACGTCCCAATTGGAACGTTTTACTATTAGTCGCTTTTGCCTTGCGCCAAGCAAGGCGAGGAGCGTGATCGGTAGCAATAAAAACGAAAATGCTGTCGTGTGAATACACAAAGTGTAGCTATTATGGCGCTAAAGTATATTTATAAATCACAAGGCATTTCAAACAACATGTGAATACAGAAAATTAATTGTATGTCTATACATATAAAGACAGAAATATTTTTGTTCCTAGCAACATATCCAAGCATAAATATGTTGCCAATTCATTGAATTTCTAAGATGTTTTATTTTTGTAAATAATATTTTTCTCCATCCTTGATTGCAGTTGCTATATCAGTACATACAAAATTATTATTTGTATCCTATTAGATGAATAAATTTAACGGTAATTGTTTGCAGTTCTCGCCAGACATCTATTAAATAATTAGTATATTTTTTATTTAAATGAATAAGGAATATTTTTTCTTTATAAGTGTAATTAAATAAACCACAATTAACATTAACAGTCCGTAACACCCTGTGAATGTCCCACTGCTGGGCTAAAGGCCTCCTCTCCCTTTATAGAGGAGAAGGTTTGGAGCTTATTTCACCACGTTGCTCCAGTGCGGATTGGTGGAATACACATGTGGCAGAATTTCAGTGAAATTAGACATATACAGGTTTCCTCATGATGTTTTCCTTCACCGTAAAGCACGAGATGAATTATAATCACAAATTAAGCACGTGAAAATTCAGTGGGGCTTGCCCGGGTATGAACCCACGGTCATCGGTAACATTAACAGTAATATTCATTTATTGTATCCAGCATTGCGAATAAAATAATAAACAAAGGACAATGTTACAGTTATTATGTTTTATTATGTTAATTTCTAAATAACAAAAGAACCAATATAATAAAATTGTAGTAAGTAATTTTGACAACCCTCGTCGCTGTTGCGTGAACCCGGCGTTTGACACCGACCACGACTGTTACACGATGTCACGGTAATGTTATGTTATATGTATATAGGTAAATGCAATATTGTGACTCGGCCTTTTTGCGGCATACGTCAGTTTTAGGAAATGAGTTTGGTAAGTGTTCACTCGGTGTTCAACTCACTATATCGTAAGGATAAATATAATTATATTTAAATTATATAAGATGAATTAATAATTTAGAACAGAGAATAAAATAAACATTTACCTAGTTTTTAAATATAGTACCACCGCGTAAAATACTTGTACTATCCATGCCATCCCTTTGTCACGACACAGCAATATAGTGAAATGTTACTTACATTTAATGTAAATCAAAGGGCATGTGTGTGTGCTTTCGCGGAATATGTTTTATGAAGCATAACATCTTATCTATACTTTTTGAAGTCATTGCATTAGGGTAGTTAAAAATAATTATATTGTCATAGAATTTATAAAGGAAAATGAAACAAATCATTCAAGTTGATGATGAAGTATATTCAAGTAAAATATTGTCTTTCTTCTTAAGTAGGTATAATACTCGTGACAGAAGTGAATACGTAAACGAAATAATTTTATCTTTAGATATTTACGTCTTAAGATAAAAGTGTTTCATTTAAAGAATATAAAAATAACTACAGTTAACTATTACAATAATTTAATCTTATCTTACAGTGATATAATTGATTAATTATTTGTAGTAAAGCAAATCAAAAATATATAGTGTAGTATAAAATATATATATTAAAATCTTATTTTGGTGATTAATGTTGTTGAATGATCATTTTTTATATATAAGAATATATCTTAAACACCATTTAACATATTTTATTTACGTGTCAATATTTAAAAATATATAACAAACTATTGATTACTTACAGCGCAAGTATTTTGTAACATAAGAAAAATCATATCAATATTGTATTTCTACGTACTTAACAAATATAATCGGAAATATGAATGTTAGGATGAATTAAAATAAATACATTTATTATTTACCATATATGTTTGTATAATGGCGTACGTTACAACCCGATAGCGATAGATGGCGCTCATTCAATATGCCACATTTTTGAATTGCGCTGTCTAGATATAAACTATTGGGTATATGACTATAAGTGGAACAAAAATTATAAAGTAACGAAATAAATCATAGTTGTGAAAACGGTGGAAAGTAAGGAATTAATTTTCACTGTTTTTTATTTACCATTTGATGTGGATCAATCATTTGATTGTTTTGATTTAGAATTCCAGCGAGTCTTTAGTCAGCAAAGATCATTGATCAGATAATTCATATTCTATTATTCATTGAATACACTACATGAAGAATATAACTTGTATAAATCTATTTATTTGTTCTATTTCATTAATTAAATATACACTTTGGTTTATAAAGGGTCGTAGTTGTTGTGCTAATACTTACACGTAATATTAAAACGAGTTTATTTTAAACGTATTATTATAAAATAACAAAATGCTGCATTACTTAATAAGTACTTGTAGTTTACTTATATTTATTACTATGGTTTTATTTTAATATTTATTTGTCAGTATGTTATAAATGACGCTTTAAATATTTAACAAATAATCGAGAAATCTTTTGATAAGATTAAAAATATAATTTTTAAATGTATACTTATATCTTTTTCATTGTACTCTCATATATTAGTAAACACGAGTTTGTACGTATACATTACACATCACAAGGTAATCTAAAATTAAATTTCTATATTCTATAATCGTTTTATATTTCTATAATCGTTTGTCTAGATCTTAGATCTAGACAAACGATTATAGAAATAAAGTATCATATTTTCTAATAATATACTTTATGTAACACGATTGATTTGATTAATTGAACAAACTAGAATATAGTCACAGACTTAAATTATGTCAACACTTATTCTTATTGGATTTCATATACCTAAATACCTATATTAAGTAACTTTTAATGGATGTTGCCATTATACGCAGTGGCGTAGCTATGACTCTGCACAAACGATCATTTTCTTCCAATACTTTTTTTTCGAGGATGAATATTCAGATTTTATTTCTTGTAGTTAAAATTTGCAATTACAGATTTAATTCACTTATAATAGAACCCAGGTTTCATGCGTCTACTGCCGACTAGCAACCTTCTCGTTAAACATTCGTTTTCATAATAGGCAAAGGGAGGACATTTCCATTATTTTGCTTTGGGGCCCAAAAAGTTTAGTTACGCCACTGCTTACATCCAGGAAATTTGTTTCATTACATAAAAAGAACGAGTTGATGAAAGATGATATTCTCGTACCTGGTTAGCAGCAATCTTTTATATAATATATATTCAGTAGAAATTAGGCGGTAGTTAAACAGTAGGATAGATAACACTTATCAGTTAAGATTAAGCATCCTTATGTGTAGAGCCAGCAAGGGTAAAACCTAAGAGTAGAAGGTGAGCACGGAGGTGTGGTTGCCGCGCACGAACATCACTGGCGGCAGGTCGCGACTCAGCACTTCCAGCCACGACATGTACAGTGGAGCCGACACCGAACCCTTCGAAGCAAGGTGAGTTCAAAAAATATACCCATTAAATCTGTCTATTCATGGCAAATCGAAATTCGTTACGTTGCTTTTTAATTGAAATAGTACACCTTATAATCAGTTCGAATTTTGAATATACGAGTTTATTCAGCAATATTTACTACAATGCGGTAAAATAATCATGTATACATATCAATACAATCACGCATACAGCATTCTAAGGATATACATGTAAATTATTATGTTTTTTTGAATGTGATTGATGTAAGAATTACGTACACATAGTTTTTATACTAACAAAATCATC
Organism: Nymphalis io; assembly: GCF_905147045.1. Taxonomy (NCBI): domain Eukaryota; kingdom Metazoa; phylum Arthropoda; class Insecta; order Lepidoptera; family Nymphalidae; genus Nymphalis; species Nymphalis io. The sequence goes on along the minus strand of NC_065901.1, from coordinate 7,989,527 downwards.
ATTGCCGTATAATCAGAGGAAAAGAGGTGTCAGTGATAATAACAAATTATCATGTGCAAAATGGTATATGAGAGAGAGAGGCAAACGCTAGCGCTATCTCACCTTGCGCGGCATGGGCAGCGACATGACAACGAGGCGCGCTTCGGACGAGTTAGCGAGCAACAGCTCTCGCAGTCGCAGCTGACGGTTCGTCTTCTCCGACAGCGTTGTCAGCTCGGTAGGACTGATCTTGCACTCTATGGAGCAATAAAATACTATAACAATTTTCATTAAATTTTAAATACAGCCTTTCTTAAAGGTCTAAATACTATACATTAAAACTAAAGTCTATTTTATTTTTCTCAAGCACTGTTTGAACTAACATTAACATGATTAAAATAATTTAAAGCTATATAGATTAGATCCGAAAAGAACTGGCAAAAAACTTAGTAATTACTCTTTTCCAGGATTCAAATAACATACATACATGAAATATATATAATTAAATTACGTAGATGTCTTAACTTGGACGTACAAAATATTAAGTATATTATGAACAATAACAATCACATTCGGAACTTGTTTCGGACTCAGTATCAGAAACAAGTTCCGAATTAACGCTCTGAACCAAACTATATATATACTATATTTCTACCTCCTGTATCGTCTGTGAATTTCTTAATAAGTTCCTCGAAGGTCTTCTTCGTGTCCGGCTGTGGCAGTTCTGTGATGTCCTGTACCATTGTCAGCGATGAATAGTCGATCCGGAATTTGGCCAGCAGATTCGCCATACTGTCAAAATGTTTACTTTTAAGCAAATCCATTAAACATCTCTACATATTTTGTATTTATGACGTTGCCTAGTATGAATCGTCTTGTCTTCCAAAAACAATATTTTATTATGAATAGTGCAATGTTACAAAAAAACATTATAAAAGTAAATAATAATTTTATTTACAATCTACGAAAATATCTGTATTAAATTAAATTCGAAATAGTCAGTGATACTACCCGAAATTCAGAGAAATACGGCTGAATCTACCATCAATCTCTCAATAATAATATCAATAACACTGTCTCTAAAGACTTATTCTTATGTTACAAGAAAGGCACTAACTTCCGCTCTTCCAGCTCGAGCTCGTGGTGTCGGTTGGCGAGCGCGAAGATGCGCAGCTTGCAGTGCGCCCACGCCGAGCGCTGCGAGATGATGTACGGCAGCAGCATGGTCAGTCCGCCGTCGTCGTACAGCCACCAAACGTCGATCGTACCCGACTCCTGTTTACATACTTGGCATTATTTTATGTGCCGCTACAATCTTTCTGTAATATAAAGTTACATCCTTATGGATGCGATTCTAGACAATAAATTCAGTAATTAAAACTTATATTTCAGGTTTCGTTGGTGGCAACATATTGACATAACGAAAATTTATTTGACAACATTCTAATCAATATACCTAAGTCATATTTATACGTTTAACTGAAATTTTAGGGTAAGTGATCCGTCACATGCAGTTTTATTAAAAATAAAAAGGACAAGATATATTATTATTAAATTGAGCAGGAATTACTTAAATATAGCCTAGAACGCCTTAGGTGATGTTATTTTTATTACCTAGTTATTTGTCTATGGATCAATCATTTGCGGTAGAAAATGGATCGCATATTTTAAGTAGTGTTTATGACTAAAGTATGACTATACTAGAAGGAATCAATCGTCGTGTTTAATTAAATAAACGTTTTTCCATTTCAGGAGCGAATAAAAAGTTCAATGATATTTACTTTGGAGGGATTGTGATACAATACAACATTTTGGTTTAATATATGAAGTTGAATATATGTGTTGTTGTGAAAATATGGTGCTAGTTAAATTATAAAATGTTAACTTTAATGTTTTAGGTAAAGCTATACCTGTTTCCTTTTAAATATTGTCATGTGAGATAGCTGCTCCATAGATAGCTCGATGCCCGACGCCGATTTGTAAACTACTTGTCGGTGAATATCAATTCCTTTCTTGTCTTTCTTTTTGTCCTTTATGTCACTTTTCTCGGATATCGTGAATGAACGCGATGTCGTTAACGTCAACAGATCTGAAAGTTATACAAAAATATTATACTTTCTACATACACCTCAAATCTAAAATGTAGAAAAATTATATGCCAAATACTATCGACGATTGCAAAGATAATTTAGAATGCTTGAATATTATTGACATTTATATACATAATACCAAATAATCGTTTGTTAAGCTTTAATAACAAGTAACTGACCGTCAGTGGTAATTTTCGTCACAAATACTTACTGAGGTTGTGTCTGCTGGAGGGTTGTGAGTCCGCACGTATGTCTAGATCGGAATCAGCGTGCATGATTGGTGCGCGAACGCGCAGGTCTCCACTGCTGGAGGCAGCCGTTAGCCCACTGTTTGGCTCTTCAGCGCCGGCGACCGCGCTGAAATCCAATCCACCCGACACGCGCACGATGCCTACCGCCAGTCGCGTTTCAAATGCCGTGCTATAGACAATGTCGTTTTTATAATTATACTAGTTGAATTCATATAGTGGTAGACATATTACTTGGAAAATTTGACTCACTGCAGCACGTTAAAGTAGGATTCCAGGTCGGCAGGCGGCGCCGACGCCCAGTCGGCCTTGTAGCCCATCAGCAGCACGTTGGGCGCGAGCCGGCCCACGCCCGCGGCCTGCATGAGCGCGCGCGCGCCGCATTCGAAGCTGAAGCCGTGTACGCCGGCGCAAAAGGCGCGAACCTTCCTACCGCGCAGCCACTCGTCGCCGGAGCGCGAGCGATGTGCGCGTTCCTTGTATGATAATTTTTGCTAGAAAATAATGTAAGTAAGTACATTAAAACACTAAGTCATACGAAAAGCATATTATATTAAAAAAAATAATGAGTTAAAGCGTAGATTTTTTTTATCAATATAATTTTATAAGAATAAATATCATTATTATATATTTATTCACAATATGAGATGAAAGCTTGAAAATGTAGACTAGTTTCTAGTATACAACACTTTCAAATCTAAGATATTTTATAAACTTACTTGTGATATATCGCCCACGATCATAAGCGATCCAGACTTCGTGATGAGATTGCCAAGATCCACGAGTGCTGGTCTGTCCTGGGGCTTTCCAGCTAATACCAGAAGTTGCGGCCAGTAGTTTTTTACATGTTCTCCCGTCTTCGCCAGGTTGTGAGCACTGGAGAGCGCCGTTTTGTACATTTGCGCTTGAGTACTACTGCCCCAGTTTACATCTAAAATTACATTTCATTCAAACGATGAATGACTAATTTTAAAATTGACTTCAGAAACTTAATTATTTATTTAGTAAATTGAATTACCTACATACAATGTGCATCTCCATGTAATTAGAAACGTGTATATACATTTTTTTGACTTTTATACTGTTTTTTAACTTTTAGCTTAAGATAAAAGAGTTACCCAACATTTCTGAGAATTAATATTTAGAGCAACATAAACCATGATTTCAGAACAGAAATTGCTTCAGTAATACTCAGCAAATCAAAGCAAACTACGAAAATTGTGCAATAATTCTTCGAACTCTACAGATTTAGCATCAGTCATAAATTATTCTAGTTCAAGTGCTGATATATCGATGAAAATTTAATTTCAACTCAAATAACACAATTTTATTTCAACTTTCCCTCTATATATAGATTATAAATCAATATTTTTTAAATAATTACAATAGAGGAATATACTTATTTGTGACCACTTCACTGATAGTAGTAATGTAGCCACTATAGACATTGGCGGTATAAATATTATATATATTATATATAATATATATGGATACTATATATATTACATCACTAATGCTGTACCAAATTTGGGAAATAAGGTGTTATTGCCAAATTATCCTTGTATCTGTAATTGCCTATTGCTTACTTACACTTCAAACCAGAAAACAACAACAGTAAGTTTTGCAGCCAGGCGAGCTTGCACAGAGTCGTACCTCCCAGTAAATAGTTATTTGTTTGGCTAATTTGAAGTTACAAGTAATATTTAGCTACTTGATTTTGGTTGGATCGTTGTTGCACACCAAAAACTAATCGTTTTTTTAATTACGATTAAGAAGCAATTAAAGTCGGGTCTATATATGATTACGTCACACAAATATACGAAGTTTTTTACAGAGACGTATTTGAATTACCTACACCTCGTAGAATAAAATGAATGAAATATTTGTATGATGATGTGGCATTCATACATCATCATACAAATATTGATGAATAGTTAATAAAATAGTTTAATAAACTTTGTTTTATAAAACTAAGTGATAATAAAATACTTACCGGGTTTCCGATAATGCACGATGAGATAAAGAGTAAAGAAGATTGCGAAGGTGACCAGCGACATAATCCAGCTAATGAGCAGCATGATGCCAATACACAACAGGAACCCGAGCATCGACACCCACACGTTGTAATACTACAAGAAAATATTACAAATAGAATTAAAATAAACAATGTTATTACACAAGAGGTCTTATTAGTTAAAGTAAACCTGTTTCAAAATCAATATTTATATTTTGAAATAAGCAAAAGACCAAAGTCAAGGAATGCGAGCCTAAGTTCCAACTGTGGAATTATTTCTGTGTATGTATTTCTAGATTCTAGTAGTTTTTTAAAAAGGAAAGCACCTATTATCTATTGAGCTCTTAAACCACATAATATCTAGATATTCAGGAGCGATTCTTCAGATAATTTGAATATGGATTAATTAAAAAGAGCGAACAGTCACAGCGCTTAATACAAGCGTTAACTATAATGCATATATTCAAGTCTTAATAAATATTGTGAGAAAATTTAGTCCAAAATAATTAAATATACTCATAGAAGGATCGCATCAGAATAATCTGGTCACGAATGTACATTACTCTTTACATACTTTGTGATAACTTATGATAATGAGTTAAACTTACTTCTAACTCTTAAAGACTATAAATTAAAGCAAATATGACTTACTCTAAAGGTTGGGCGCCAGCCTAAAGGACGTACAAGCGCAGCGTGAAACGTGCAGAAGTTAATGAGCGCATACGACGCTAAGTAGAAGTTAGAAATGAGTGGCGCGATCGTGTTCAAGTCCGCTGTGGAAGATCACTTTAGTCAGAAAATATAATTAAATTAGATTATACATTTCTCGACAAGAAGTAAGTATCACATTGTAATTTTGGTCTATTAAAGTAATTAGGCGATGTAAATTAAAACTTATTTTTTCAACTAAATATGATTTAATTACCTATCAGCAAGAACATGAGCGAAACGAAGAACGTGAGTACGTATCCGCGGTAGGGTTCGCCGTGCTTGCCGTAGGGCTTAGAGAAGAATATAAGCCCGGGGTAAATGCGATCCACACCCAGCGCCTGGATCAGGCGCGGCACAGACAGCAGGTTGGTCAGCGCCGTCGACAATGTCGCGGCCCAGCAGCCGGCATAAATAAAGGGACCCCACGCTGACATCAACTGCATTACCTGAGCAAAAATATAGTTTTAAAGTATTTTGAACGATAACGCAGAACAGAACTTTGCAAGTATTAGGAGTAAGTATTAAAAATATCTAGAAAAAGTTTAATTACACTTATTCTTTTTTTTTCAGCCTTTTGCCGTCCACTGCTGGACGAAGCACTTATTGTAATCTACTTTAACTCAAAAAAGTGGTGTAGGTGCGACCAGTGAGGTCCAAACGACTAACTTCCTTTGTTTATTATCATAATTAATAATATTTATGATTCATCTTTTGTTTATAAGATTTTCCGAATATAGAGTTTATATTTAGTTTAGCAGTTTATGTTGAAATGATCATAATATCCATAAATGAATAACCAATTCTATATACTTCTGTTAGTTTTTTTTTTATTTTTTTAGTTTTTCCATTTTACTAGTTCGCGAGATAATCGGGATGAAAGATAATTCCGAATGTACATACATACACACACACACGCACAGACATCTCTATAAAAACATTAGATGTGGATTCTGGTGACCTTGAAACGTGGAGATATGCAAAAATTGGGGGATTCATAAACCGGCCCCATTATATCAACTTCCTCTTGAAAGTTTATATATATATATATATATAAAATGCGATGGGCATCATTTCTAAATATACTTACAGAGTAACTGTTATGAAGTCCGTATTTACAACCCGTAGTAGTATTTAGGCATTGAGAAACGCCACTGAAGTCTACAGGAGTATTGTTTATAAGTAACAGATCAGTAACATTGCCGCTGGCGTCCCTTAAAGCTCCTCCTCCAGCAAACAGCACCATGAGCGCGTAGCTCACCATTGATATCAATAACGATAGGAGAGTCCCCTTTGGAATAGCCGATGCTGGATCCTAGAAACATATAATAAAGGCAACGCTATACATACATTCATACTTTAACATTTCTACTGTAATTTAAAATTTTAACAATTCTTAATGAATATGATACCTATGAAAAATAACTCGTTATTTAGTAATATCATTATTATAGTACATTAACAAAAAAGTTTGATGATTCCAATACGTCAAGTATGAATCATTGACTTATTATAAGAAATGTAGTAATAGTGAGCAAGCCGCTCACATATGTACATTCCTAGAATATATTACACGAATCAATATCATGTAACATATGTACAAATAAATCAGCTTCGAAACATTTTTGCATTTGTAGTAGTTAGTGTGTTCAGTGTAATTTACTTATTTCGGAATAAACCAGTTTACGCTAGCTACCGCGTGCCTCAAAATCTCAATCTAATATATGTAATATTAAAGTACCTATCTATTAAAATTAAAAATATATAAAAAAAAGCATTTTTTTACTCATTTATCTGCTGACCGTGCTCTACCACAAACGCAAAAACGTCTTCAAGATGATTTGATTGCATACCCTGAATATTATCGATTAGTTTAGTTCTTGGGAAAACTTGTAACGTTATTCGACTTTAATCGACTCATGTAAATGGCCTTTCTTATATTTTTACTTTTAAATTGAGAAACGTAAAAGTTAAGATATTATATTACATTAGTAATTCAATGTATCTAAAAGGTTTAGGCTTAGGCTTTAGTTTGACAAAACAATGTAACAATTCAACAACGTAACAATCAATTTCATAACGCAACATAATAATAGCAGTGCAAACCTCTAAAATAAAATAAAAACAATGATTCTATAAATAGCCATGAGCCATTGAAAGTCAAGACTTCAATTGGCTTAAATTGATTCCCTGCTCGATCGATTCAGTGATGTTATCCAAAAACTTCGAGGGTCAATCATTTTGACACACTTTTACGACTTTTATTTGATTTCGTTATATTTGCGACTTGTTGAATCATACATCATATAAAACTGCCTCGTTGGTCATAAGGTCAATACAAATACGTACTTAGTATACACATACATGTTTATGTGGTCGCAATACCCGGTCCCGGGTATTGCGACCACATAAACAATATCAATAATACATAGAGTTCTTAAAGCCTCTCATCCTATGCCTGATACCTCTTCGATCGTGTCGAATTACCTTTCCATCTCATCCCATCAGACTATGAAAGAAAGGGAATAATGAGTGCATTCTGTGTTTGTGCACAGTTGCACAGTGCACACACAATTGTGCATTAATATATTTCCTCCGCGGTTAGCCTTTAAGAATGACCATCGTGGCTGAAAATCGTCGAGAAAAAAATATAAATCGTCGAATATTTTAGGTATTGTTAAGCTTTAAATTATTATTAATAAAAAGCCTTTAACATAACATAACACATATTGTAATTTCCAACATCGTCAACGCAAAGACCTACACTTAGGAGTAACAAGCTATATTAGCTTCTTTTTCAATTAAGACAACAATTAGTTTCAATAATAGTACATTTGTCGGAGTGTATGAACGGAATTAGTGTTGTAAGAATATTAGAGCTACAAGATGTCGACATTAAGGTTTATTACATAGCACAAATTTGTTGCTATTAGCGATCAAAGTGACCGCTGAGTGTTAAAGTTACAGCTAACCTTATTGCATACGGTTTGCACACTGCGCGTCTTTTTTGTATGTACCTAAAATACTTTTATACAAACAATGATAAATAATACATACTAAAGTAGACGGCTTAAAATTTAGCTGCTGTTTTACTATATAACTGTCATGAAATTTAAAATTATATGGACACACTTGCTTATTAACTGTTAAAAATCTTCAAGAATTTAGATCGTAATGAAATACCTCATAGTTAATCACACATACCGAATAAGAAACGAGGAATAAACTCAGGTTCTCTTCTCTTTATCTTATTGTATATTTTAGAGCGAATCTTTAAATTAAGATGTGCTATGATCTAAAAGTCTCAAGTTTTAACATATACTTTCGTGCGCACACGATCCTATATATATATATTTTTTTATTTAACAATTGATAATTTCCGAAAATATTCTGGAATATTTTTAGAACTTTTTATAGAATTAATTATATAGAATAAATATTAATAAAAAAAATTATGCATTAATCCAGTTCTAAAAAGTAGATAAAATTTCATACTAGTAACAAAGATGTTGTAATTGTACTATCGCTAGAGGACGCGTGGGCGTTGATCGTGCTTTCCGAGCATCGAGTCGGATCAATTCGCAAATCCACGTGTACGTATACATAACTAACTCTGTGCGGAATGTCGATGATCTTTGTTCTTTTGTTTTATGTTCAAATTATTAATTTATAGTTATGAATGAAGCTGAAGCAAATATTTTTTCCTGGAAAAAACTAAATGACATCCATAACGCATCTTCGAAAAGATTTTTTCAAAAGTGATTATTGTCAGGTATGTCGAGAACCGAATGGTTTTTTATTCACTATCGATTAGTGTTGTGTCTAACATTATTTTTTGAAATATTTGTAATATGGATATTTGTCGATAAATACAGAAATTATAAATCTTACCATTAAATGTTAAAATAATCATTATATCTATATAAATATTATATTTCTATTCGAATAAGATTAATAATGACATTAAATCCAGTTATACCACGCATGCAATTATACGAGCTCACTGTGAAGTAAGCCATAATGTAATAAATATGGGCAGTGGGCAAGTGGGAAGGTGTCCTACTTCCCGTCCCCCTAAAACGAGAGACAAATATTGACAAGCGGAGTGGTCGCCGTTTAATTTTGGCGCCAACGTCATTCATAGCAACGGACAAAGTGCCTAAACTCGATACACGTACTTGTCGATGTTGGTTTACGCTTTCCGTATAGTTTGTGAAGTATCTCCTTTTTGGTTTTAACGAAACTATACTGGCACTTTTTTGTATATAATATTTTTGCATTGGTAAAAACTACTTACTATGTTTAGTTATTTTTATTGAAAAGGCATAACCCTTTTCAAGTTTCTGTATTACATAGGTACCTATTTTTTTAAGAACTTTCTAAAGATTTTCTAAGTTCTGTTATAAAAAAAATGTTTCAGAATTTGGTCACAAAAAAGATTTATTAAATATTATTAAAACTCTAAGATAAAAGGCAGATAAATTAATCATTACAAAAAATACAGCATCGTACCTTAAGATCTCCAGAGATGTTAGCGCCAGCTTGAATTCCAGTGACAGAAGGAAAGAAAATAGCGAACACGCTGAAAAAGTTGTGGTCGAGGCCCTCGCTGTAGCGGAAGTTCGGTTTGAAATTTTGCTTCAACGTTTCCGCTACGAGAACAATACATTGTTAAATATAATTTATTTGAGGTGATTAATGTTACAACATATTGGGCACACTTAATATATACACCATTAAAATTGTCTTAAATATGGCGGTAGCCCGTAGCATTCGATCATATAATTCTATTGGTCGTTATAGGAATTTTCTACTGGTGGTAGAACTTGGGCATGCTCGTCTGGGTAGGTACCACAAATTCTTCAGATATTCTATATACCGCAAAATAGCAGTACTTGATATTGTTGTGTTCCGGTTTGAAGGATGAATGAGCCAGTGTAATTACAGGCACAAGGGCATAGGCGGTATAAGCGATGGTTAACATTTTTTACATTGCCAATGTCTACGGGGCCACGTAATATGACCACTTACCATCACCATCAGGTGGCCCATTTGCTCGTCCGACCTATAGTATAATATATATTCATGTACCTATAAATAAACAATGCTTACCTGAAAGGCCAACAAATCCGTTAGCGATTTCGCCCATATCTCTCGGTCCCATCAGTGTGCCCACTACGAAATCAACCATGGCTCCAACAATGATGGCTATTAGAAAATTCTGTGAAATAAAAAATGTATCCTTTTAAATACACAAATGTTCATTTATATAAATACACAATCTACGACACCGTAACCGTAACCGTAACAGCCTGTGAATGTCCCACTGCTGGGCTAAAGGCCTCCTCTCCTCTTTTTGAGGAGAAGGTTTGGAGCTTATTCCACCACGCTGCTCCAATGCGGGTTGGTAGAATTCACATGTGGCAGAACTTCATTTAAATTAGACACATGCAGGTTTCCTCACGATGTTTTCCTTCACCGTAAAGCACGAGATGAATTATAATCACAAATTAAGCACATGAAAATTCAGTGGTGCTTGCCCGGGTTTGAACCCACGATCATCGGTTAAGATTCATGCGTTCTTACCACAGGGCCATCTCGGCTCTAATCTACGACACAGAGTACACAAATATGTCGCCTTTTTATATATAGATATCGTTTACGAATACACAAACTATACGATTGTATTAATGTAATATTATAAAAAATAGGTCACAAATTGTAATAAAAACAGCAAACGTAGAAAAAAATGCTTTAATTAAATAACGATTTTAGTCCCCGTTGTGCCGCTTCAATCCATTACCATTATAATTAGTTTCAATGACCATTAAGTAATTAATTTCACAGCATTGCTAATTATATATTATTATTAATTTATTAGAACTCTAAACGATCATGGAAATGTAACTACACTACTTATTTTATTTAGTACTACACATATACTACCCTACTGGTGGTAGGGCTTTGTGCAAGCTCGTCTGGGTAGGTACCACCCACTCATCAGATATTCTACCGCAAAACAGCAATACTTGATATTGTTGTGTTCCGGTTTGAAGGGTGAGTGAGCCAGTGTAATTACAGGCACCAGGGACATAAAATCTTAGTTCCCAAGGTTGGTGGCGCAATAGCTATAAGCGATGGTTGACATTTCTTACAATGCCAATGTCTAAGGGCGTTTGGTGACCACTTACCATCAGGTGGCCCATATGCTCGTCCACCTTCCTATTCTATAAAAAATAAAAATAAAAATATGATAAAAAGGTAGAATTTGTCTTCGTTGTTTTTCATGCCTGGCACAGTAATGTGATTGTAAATACTTTTATATTTTTATAAAATAACCTCGTAAAGAAACTATGATTGAATTCGATAATCTTAGAAACTACAAGTTTCGTTCGAATAATAATTAACTTTAGAGATTTTCGTTTGTTAGATAATATATTTATGAAGGAAGGCAGCCTTTACAGTTTTTCGCTTTGACCCTAAAGACAGGACCAGTAACAATAAACGAATTAAAGCAACTGTATAAAACAGAAAACATACAAGATGTTTGTTTAATCTAAAATAAGAACGAAGTCGCGGGTCTCAGCTAGTAATTAATATCTACTTTAATAAGTAATAGTCAGTAAATTTTTCACTGCTAGGTTTTTTTTTTTTTTTTGGTAGAGGCCTCCTCTCCTCGTCGAAGAGAAGAAGAATATTAAGAATTTATTCTACCTCGCCTCGCTGCTCCGACTTCATCGAGAATTATCTCGCTTTGTTTTTCCTTCAGCGCAGAGAACGAGATGAATTAGAAATATTTAATATTTTATGAACATTTAGTAGGATAAATAATAAGCACTTGAAAAAGTGCTTATTATTTACTTTTGTTTATAGTTTGAACATATACTGAATATTTTTGAGAAGACCAACCGAATACTACGTTTGTGTATCGTTATACACCATGCAAAGTTGTTATTCTTAACGTATATCTATTTCTATTACTGGGTCAGTATATGGCATTACATTATACCAAAGATGATAGAATCCTAAACGACAGTAAAAGTATTGTTCAAATAAACTAAGAAACATCTACTCGTATTCATATATACGTGTGTACTCTACATATTATGTAGAGTTGAATACACGCATCTGGATGATGTTCTTTGAAGGTTCAAATTACGAAGCTCACGCTCACCAATCATAATCACCGCAATTAAAATGATTACTATGAAGAAATGAAAATTATTCTGTTTTACTCTCGTTGAGTAACTAATGAAAGATATAAAGATTATATCATAGACAATTAATATTTTTTACTGATTTGACATATTTCTAGCAGTAATAGTGTGGTCCATACGTGCGCTCATGACCATATCTGGTGGAATGAAACAATCGCGATCCACAGCAGAGAGGAAACGAGAAATTAATAGATGAATTACCGAGAAACCCTCAAATCAGCTAAAGTATTTTTCTCTATTTCTGAAAAGTGCGGATTTTTAGCTCTCTTTATGACACAAGAAAAAATTCTCGTTCAGCAAAAAAAAAACTGCTCTTAAGTGTTCAGTTTAAAAGCCAATGACAAACTCTACGGTGATTAACGATGAAACTGAATAACACAAGTGCTTTTCTACCACTTCTTTCTTGTTATAACTTATATTTCTTTGCTATTTGCAGTTAAAGCTTGAATTTTAAAGTCTTGCAAAATATCAAAAATATTTAAAATCTGTGTCTCATTGTCTGACGTAAGGTCGGCTGAATATTTTTTGTCGATGTAGTCTAATTACTATTACATAATCAAATATTACGTACTAAATCATAAATAAAATAAGGATTATTTACCTGCGCCTTACTTTCCCAATCCATCCCGACCGCGCATATGATACACATTACAATGAGCGCCACGGTTCCTACTATTCTGACGTCATTTACACTGTTGTCTATGATCTTCACTCCTTGATTCAGGAGCAAATCGTTTAAAGAGTCACAAAAACCAATTGTGTTCATACTAGCTGCTACAGCGTTTGCGAATGCAAAAATTATACCAACGGAGGCTCCAAATTCTGGGCCAAGGGATCTGGATATGATATAATAGATACCACCTAAAAAAAATTTTTAAAAAATTAAAGAAAATTATTGATTGTCTTGAAGTCTACTGTTGGATGCTAATTTCGAGAATTACTTTTAATAATGGTAATTTATTATATGTTTTTTAATTTAGACAACATATCTTAAAGTTAGAAATTATGAACTAATTATTCCTGTGCAATTGTTTTTTTTAAAACTTTACTAAAAAAAATAATTAAGATTTATAGTATAATTATTAAAAATAGAGTAATGAAATCATATCAAAAATATAAACAGAAGACAATCAATGCTGGCAGTTTGTATAATAAAAGGCATAAATAAAACTTTTACTGCTTGACCTGATGCATAAACATTTATCATGAATTGAACATGCTGTAGTAATAATTATAAGTAAAACTCATACGAGTAGTAAGAAAAATGATAAGATTAAAGAACATCCTAAAAAACTGAAAGTAATGTAAAACTTTGTATATTAAATATTATTAGTATTCTGTATATTGAGTTTTAAGAATTATTATAAAATGAAAAAATACACTAAATCATAAAAACCAGTCAAAAAGCGGTTTTATGATGACGTATCCTAAATAAAAGATCTATTTTTTTAAGATGGGATTGAAACTTACCTCCTTTCACCTCTCCATTCGTACAAATAGCACTCATTGATAGAGTTGTGATGACGCACACAATTGCAGAAACTCCGATGATGACTAGAGTAAGACCGATTCCTGCTTGTGCCACTACCCAGGATATACGCAAGAACAGCATCACTCCCCATATGTTCAGTAAGCATGGTATTAACACTCCCTAAAACATTTTCTGAACTTAATATTTATATTGTTTGAAAATATAAAAGATATTTTCAAATACATATATTATCAATATTAAGTAAATGTAAATTATGAAAATCTTACTTGAATCCATCCTAGTTTTATTCCACCAGCTGGAGTCGGCGATTTTGTGTCCCTTTGGGGCTGTTTTTCATCCTATATAACAGTGTTATTTTAATGTGGAAAAATTTGGATATCATTCGTGATATATTTAAACTAAATAAAATATACATAAAAATATTAAATTTATTAAACTCTATTTAAATTAAAATTAATATTTTTTTCAATAACATTATTAAAGAAAAATTAGATGACCGTTTTAATAGTATGCTATTAAAACGGTCATCTAATTTTTCATCATCATCACGCCAATTAAACAGAAACCAAGTTAGTCTCGTGAGATTTCTTTTGACAGCTAAACAATTATCTTTCAATGAGTCACGAGTATAACAATATTATGTTATACTAAATTATCTTGGCTCATAAACGTGATATACTTCATAGCTGCAATGCTAAACGTGGTGAGATAATTGTCACTGTATGTCCATTGTGATTTATACTATAAAACTGAAATTATTATCAGGTGATGAACGATGAAAATGTTAACGATTGGCAATAAACTCTATGCATAATCGCCAGCAAGGCGCCCTACACTGGTCACTGCAATTTGTTCCTATATATATTTAAATTTTATATCAATTTTTAAAGTAGGCAAGAATATATTGATATATTGTTTTTTTTTATCTGTAATTTCAAAGATATATGTATACATTTTTGATATAGTAAGAGTAACAGCCTGTAAATGTCCCACTGCTGGGCTAAGGCCTCCTCTCCCTTTTTGAGGAGAAGGTTTGGAGCTTATTCCACCACGCTGCTCCAATGCGGGTTGGTGGAATACACATGTGGCAGAATTTCGATGAAATTAGGCACATGCAGGTTTACTTACGATGTTTTCCTTCACCGAAAAGCACGAGATGAATTATAAACAGAAATTAAGCACATGAAAATTCAGAGGTGCTTGCCCGGGTTTGAACCCACATTCATCGGTTAAGATTCACGCGTTCTTACCACTGGGCCATCTCGGCTTACATTTTTGATATATTATTTTTTAAATCGGATCACATTCAACTTAAACGACATATTTTGAATGTGTTTTGAAGTTTCTACAACTTTTTTCTTATCAAAATACCTTCTTTTACTTTGAATTTTATGTAATTATTCACTGTTATTAATGATACAATGCAAAAAAAAATATTGTTCGTTAAATATTCAAAGGCACATGAAAAATGAATGGAAAAACGATGACGGTTAGTGGTAATTTAGTAAAATGTAAACGTATACAAAAGCGACATTGTAAGTTGTGCAATTGCAAAATTATTATAATTTGTATCTCTAACTACGCTATATTTAGGTAGCTAAAGGTCGGCGATTTATGTAACAATGTCACTAGTGTTATCAGACATGGATATGTCCTAAAAATGTTATAGCAACATCTATTTCAAGGTTACACACTGCCTATTAAATATCGTGGTGATGGGCAGTTTGTATAAAATATATATTTTTAACTCAATCGTGTTGATTTAAGAAATGTTTTCAAGTCTATTCAGAGATATTAGCTATTAAAAATAAAACACACGTAGAGATAAACTTTATATTATTTATATGTTTAGAAATAGGGTTTCAATTTTCAAGATACCAATATTAGTGTTCAGGATTGTGGATAGTGGTGCTTTATAAATAATGTCCTCTAGACCGATTTCAACCACGGCGGCCAATCTCAAGAGGGATTAGCCAACTACGCAGGAGATATTATAGTGCACAAGTGTGTGCACAAACACAGATGCACTCTCTATTCCCTCACTCTCATAATCCGATGGGACGGCAATCCGACACGACCGGAAAGAGTTCAGGCGCAGGACCAATGGCTTTACGTGCTTTTCGAGGCACGGGAGTGCACACACCTCCAACTTCCAGATTCCGGGATGCTACTGAGAATTTTCGGATAGAAAAACCCAATAACTTTTTATTGGCCAGACCTGGGAATTGAACCCAGGACCTGCGGGTCTGCGGCCTTACATCAAACCACTAGACCAACGAGGCAGCCATGGGCTTTATAAATAATAATTGCATAAAAGGACAGATCTAAAATATCAAATTAACAAACGTTCATGTCAACAAGTAGACGTTGAGTCTCGATGTTCATTAAGTTGTCGCTATCTGTTAATAATTTCAGGAAAAACTTGTAATTGTATTGCACTTGATATTTTAACACCCATACTTCATAAACGATAGGAGATTAGATACAAGGGCTGGTAAATGTAGTCAAGGGCTGTTCAGCCCGGTGGTTACCAGTTTGAACTGGATTATTACGGTCTTTTCACGTGCCTTCTAATGGCATCGAGAAAATGACGCATCTCACTTAAATGCTTCCGTCGTTTGTGACTAAATAGAAATAAAATTTGTTTGTCAACTACTTTTCACGTTATTTAATTTCATAAACAGCTTAAAGTGAATAAGTGCATGTTTTTTTTTTAATTTGTGGACTAAAAATTCAAAACAATATTATAGAGAGTAACAGCCTGTTAATGTCCCACTGCTGGGCTAAGGCCTCCTCTCCCTTTTGAGGAGAAGGTTTGGAGCTTATTCCACCACGCTGCTCCAATGCGGGTTGGTAGAATACACATGTGGCAGAATTTCAATGAAATTAGACACATGCAGGTTTCCTCACGATGTTTTCCTTCACCGTTAAGCACGAGATGAATTATAAACACAAATTAAGCACATGAAAATTCAGTGGTGCTTGCCCGGGTTTGAACCCACGATCATCGGTTAAGATTCACGCGTTCTTACCACTAGGCCATCTAGCCGAGAAAACAATATTATAAATTAATGTCAATAACTAACAAAGTTCATAAAACATATATATTTGAAGATACACCAAAATGTTAGTTTAAACCTAACTAACCTTTTTACTGGAAAGTTTTTTACGTTTATATTTTACTTCTTGAAATAATCACAGAGAGATAGATAACGAGAGAGAAAGTAGAACAAATAAAAAATAAAAAACTATTATGAATATTATGATCCATTCGTCGTTACTATTTTAATTTAATTATAGAAACTGTATCCAATTAAGCGTATCGAAATAGTCTTGATTCTACGATAAATATTTCAGTTATGTATTTTAATTTTTTTATAAATAAATACAGTGTACACTAAATTTGTAACTAAACCTATTAAGTCTGTTATAATTTGTGTAAAATAAAAATTGATTATTTCGAAAATGGCAAATAATATAAGCCTCGTAGTATACATATAGCCTTTCGAAGGCTTATAATGCTGAGCTTACGTAAATAAAATTTGTAAAAATTACATAAAAAACGATTAGCTTTTGCTAAAAAAATATATTTTTTATATGGTAGTATAATAATCATACTTTAACGTTAAAATAATTACGTTATTTCCATACAATTACACTAAACCTATGTTTATGTTCAAATTATGCTTTTAAACTTTTTTTAATGACACAATTTTTTGGTCGGCTAATTATTCATATCCCTAAATGGTTGACTGTTCGTTACACAACCTTAAACGGGTCTTTATGAATTATGAAGATTGAAGACCTATTCATTATACAATTGTCTTAAGATGTATGATTAATACCTAATTTATCAATAATATATAAAAAATAGGTAATAAATACGCATGTGCTAAAATAAATCATATTTAACTTATGTCCCTCGTAACTTACCTCCTCAGTAATCAAATGATCTCCGTGCAACTCTCCTAAGCTCGGTCGTTTCAGAGCTCTTTTAGAATTTCTGTAGTTTTCCATCCTTGGTAAGGCTTCCCTCGTTAGTTGCGCAAGAGATCTCTTTCGTCTCCAGCCAGCATCATGAAGCCAAGTATCTGGTTGAGGATTGGGATCACCTCTCTCCACCATCTCCACTGAAGTACGTAGGGGTCGAGAGATGATGCTCGCTCCCATGTGTATACCATTTTTTTTAGATTCCGACTCTACCGTCGAAACTGAGAACCTGATAATTATTATATATTTCAAAATGAAATCAAGATATTACAAAAAGTATCATATATATTACATAATATATTACATAAATAATATAATAGTTTTGGTAAAAGTATAAAATTACTTTTACCAAAAAATACTTTTTTTTTAAAGAATTAACTACATATTTCATCCCTTTTTCATTCGTAATCTTGTCATATTTTTTAAATATTGTACTAGTATATTTTTCATCTAAAACAATTGGTTCTCAGCCTAAGAATATGAATAAATTGTTATAATAATAATTGGTTATAAATAAATACGAGTATGTTATTGCAATGTTATTGAATAAATTGTAGCGTTATTCAAATTGAAATATAATATTAATTTAAATCGTACCTGCTTTCCGCCATTTTACTTGATATACTTTGTACTCTACCGGAAAATCGTCTTATATGAACCCAGCACTTTGAAGGAACTCATACAAATATCTTCGGATTTTATCTTCAACCACATAATTTGTTGCCTTGATTCTGTGAACAAATATACCTTGAGTATATTGATAATATTATAAATATTTTCCTTAATGTTTTTTTTTTACCTTTTAATAAAAGAACTTTATATATTTTATGTATGTCTCTACATCTTTACGTCAAGTAAATGAACACTAAAATTTAATTCGCTTAATAGCCGTGTGTTATTATTATTCATGTTATCTAAGTATTTAATCAGAGACAATAAAGTGTATGTGAGAATCCACTAGAATACTATACATCATATTACATTATTAAGGCTCTACAATCAAATATGGTTATAGTTAGGTTTTATATTATAGTAGTTATTTTATATACATGTATGTCTTGTCTTTTTTTCCTTACTGATTCTTTCTGATCTTTTTTCCTTCTGATTATTGATATAAGAAATACCAAATCATAAATACAAACTAAAATAATGATATAGGAATAATTGTTTGTATGAGTGCTTAAAAGTATTTACATGATGAAGATTAATCTATCTTCCACATTATGCGAATGTTACTAACGAAACTTTTGGATTGAACTTTATAAATCAAGCCCTAAAAAACTAATCCCAATCTCAGGTAACTGGCAAAGCAACAAGAGACTCAACTGTATATTAACCAGTTACAAAATATTGTAGATATTAATTTTCAGTTTGGCAGGAACAAAAGGTACATGTGTGAACAGTTAACAGTGAAAAATTGGGATTTTACACACTATGATTCTTCATCTTTATTCTTATAACTCTTCAAATATGCCAGAATTATTAAGTGCTCAGAATGGATAGCATCCTTGATAGTCTGATCAAATATGATTACTTCACTAAGGAATGGACAGTGACGCAAACGACATCCCAATCTTTTTGGGAGAAACTTAATTACATTAATTCGTCATAATACAACAAAAGTCGTTAATGTATTGATTGAAATGCTTTTAAATATATTTAAATTTATATATATATATTACTCATTATCATTATTAGAAATCTATGAATAAATAATTGCGGTAACTTGCCATGTTATCCCAGGTTTATTTTTAATTAATAAGCTCTCGTCTTAAAATTCTCGTCTTACAACGCACTCATCTTTATATACATATTTAATTCTCCTGTACGTGTATATATCACTGATCTAAATAGCTGGACCGATTTTGATGATTTTTTTTATGTGCGTTTCAGCGAATCTCTGGGTAGTATAGATTTGTCCCAGATAGTACTGCGATCGGGATCAAAGTTTTTTTTTTTAAATTAGTGAAAAAAAAAAGACACGTACTTCTTATGAATAAAAATAACCAATTAAATATATTAGTAAAACAAATGATATTGTAACTACTCTAACATTCATAAGAAATAAATAATTTCTCTGCCAGTTGATTATACTGGTTTTATAGCAGTCACAAAATCTATATCCAGACAAATACTACTAAATTTGTATACATATAACTTTACATTAAAAATAGGACTTGACCGCAAACACTTTGTTTTTATAAATCAACCACAAGTAATAAGTTATACTTAACTCTACATCATTGTTTGAATGTTATCATGTTTCAATGTATGTATCTAATATCAGGAAGATGAAGTAAGTTTAAACACATTGCTGGACTTCAACAAATTAAATATCATATAAGCAAAGGACTTCTACTTAGCCAAGACGGTTAGAACACCTGCGTCTTAACCGATTTTCCTATGTTTAATTTATGTTTATAATTCATCACATGCTCGGCGATGAAGGAAAACATCGTGGAAACTCGAATAAGTTCGAATAACTTCGAATGAGCCTACCTAGCAGTAGGATATTTACAGGCTGTTAATTTACTTACTCTAATTAATAAAAAGAATTATAATATATTTTTTGAAGTGAAACTTGTTTAGGTGCACTTTGCATCACCGACATGCTGATGTTAATATAATTAAATCGTTGAAGGTAAAAATAATATAAGTGTATTTTAACTATTATTTATTTAAATTAAACTATTCATATTTTGTACCGAATTTGCGAGAGATGTGTATTTTGATGAATAAAAAGCTATATAATAAAAAGTGATAGAATTATTACTTGGAGTGTCAATAGACGTGGAAATTAGTCAAATATGCCTATTTAACAATTTCAAATTTTCACTTCTATTGACAGTCCCTATGGTTTTTTTTAGATTAAGTGTACATATATTGATATAAGTTCAAGTTAACTGCCTCGTTGGTCTAGTGGCTTGATGTAAGGCCGCAGACCCGTAGGTTCAATTCCCAGGTCAGACTAATAAAAAGTTATTGGGTTTTTCTATCCGAAAATTCTCAGTAGCAGCCCGGTGTCTGGAAGTTGGAAGTGTGTTCACTCCCGTGCCTCTGAAAGCACGTAAAGCTGTTGGTCCGGCACCTGAACTCTTTTCGGTCGTGTCGGATTGCCGTCCTATCGGATTATGAGAGTATAAGTTCAAAATAATAAATAGGTTTTCACTTTTTAAATAATATATTTATTAGTCTAAAGATCAAAGTTACCACTGATCCCAGATAAAACCTGTTAGTTTATTTTAGAAAATTCTAAGTTCCTAACACTCTTTACATTTAATTTGTCCCCGAACTAATCTGATCTGGGTTCTTTCTTGTTTTCTTGTTTTCCAGTACAAATATGAGTACTGATTAAAGACGATAAGCACAAGAAGTATCGAACATCAGAAAAAATTTAATCATGGTGCCAAACGTGTTCACAGTGTGATCATGATGGTTGTGAAAGATGATGTCCCCCTGATCGATTTCGGTCCCAAAGGCATTTGCATATATTATTGTCACAAATATGTGCGCATACACAGGTGAACTCTCTAATATCTCACTCACATTCTTACCCTCTGATCTCCTGATGGGATTGCAATCCAACCGAAGAGTTCAGGCGCTGTACCTACAGCTTTACCTGCCAAAATATGTGAACCGATTGCAAACGCTGTTTACTTCCAAAAGCCACTAGACCAAAGAAGCCATCAGTCAGTTCATGATCTTATAACAATGTGGTAATGGATCCATCAACCGTCTTGTTTTGGTAAATTCCATAAGCAGAGTGTCAGTTGAAACCTTGTCTAGTGCCTCATTTATTATATATAATAAAGTGGTGAATGTATGACACTTACTCGATTGACTGCCAACCGCGCGATTAGCGCTAATGAGAATTTGATTGATGTACTTCGACTATATACAAAACTATTAATAACAATACATATAATATTACTTTATGAAAACATATTTATTTGCAAGTATTCCATATGTATTAAAAACAAAATGTATTATTGATTTTATATTAAGGAAAAAAATGCTAGTGTATAACATTTTGCGTAACTACTCATAAGAATTACCAAGAATTAAGATGATAATCGACAATCATAACAATGGTCTTTAATCCCTTGTTAAAGAATATTATTCGGTTTTGAAAAGCACAGTAATACTATTAAACTAATTCTATTAATATTCCAAGTACTTTTTAATTTAAGTTCCGTAACAGAGATAATAGAATAAATATAATTTAATCAGCTTAGTAAAATCTGTTCTATAAAATAAATAAATAAAAATGTTTTTCAATAAGATTGAAGATATTCAAAAAAGATAAGTTACTTGAAAAAATAATTAATAATTCTTGTATCGAAACAAAGACAAGAGTTATTAGTTATTTTTGGATTGTTCAATGGATACCGTTCTCGATAAGTTGCGATCATTTTTTGTATCGTCGTCGAAAATTCCAATTATGAATATTCCTTCTCTCTCCACTTCATATATGTAGATACAATAACGCAAAGAATGTCAATAAAGCCGAATCTACCGATAACCTTATAATTATTATATTGTAATTCATCAAAAGCTAGATACCTACGGTATATTATGTATGAATAAATAAATATATATAAAAATAAATAAATAAATATGTATAAATAAATAATCTAAATTTAATTTAAAAAATGTCTTATATTATATGACTATTGATAGTAAAATATTGAAAACTTTGAAGAGAATAAGATATGAGTCCTACTTTTTATTTTAGCATTATACGAAACGAGAAGCTCGCTCGACGAGTGTCCGCAGGCTTTTGCGGCAGTTTAATCCGGTTGAAACCAACCACGGGTAAGTCCGTGTCACGTGTTCGTCCACCGCCCTACTCGTATATGTATGAAGTGAATATAAATGCTATATACAATGATACGTAATGAAAATGAATTGCGTTTTGATATAGAAAATTTTATTTATTGATTGCGGAATAAATTAATGATGCAAGATGTGTAATTAGCATTTAAGTTATAAGTAACATAAACATGAGAAATAATATTTTTGGATTATTATTTTTTGTAAAGTTTGATACGTTATAACAAGATAGTTTGACATGATACGTTATAACAAGTACTCGATTCGAAGTTATGTTTACGTACATATATGTAATACGACAAACAGCAAAAACGTAAAAGACGTGTGAATGCAAAGGTCAATTCACGGTTTACGTTGAACAAATGACATTTAAGCAATATTTATTCAATTAGATAAAACCTAAGCCACTTATGGTCTTAGTTAATTTGTTATAAAACGATGAAAACCTCACACCTTTACCGACAAGTTTAGAAACCTTGAGGAAAACACGCGCTGTCATAATTCGAGCGATTAGATCAGTGGATAACAAAAAGGGTACTGTTCGTGGACATCGCATGTCCATTTTAATAAAGTCTGTTTACAGGTGCCTTTTATTTAACACTCAATGATGTCGTGGACAGTTAACAATACAAATATTGTACACAACACTAACTATGTTATGTAAGAAAAAAAATACTCATACATCAGTACTGTTTTTCTGTCTGAATATAGGAAACCGGAAATGTACATACTTGTATATACTTAGTATGAAAAATTTAAAAACCCTAATTTAATAATAATTTACACACTTTCATATTGATATTTTTTTATGAGAATCGGGTTTAGCAGGTTTTTGTAGCGACACCGCGAATAAGATCACATCTTACGTTTTAGATTAATTTACGTTATCTAACAATATGTTTTGACTGACACACGGACCTCATAAAATAAATGAAACTGCATTTAATATTAAAACGCGCGTTTTTAACAAAACGAATGGGCTGGAATATTCTTAAAACGTACAAATTTTCATTCATAAATATTCCGGAAAGTAGAATTTGGCGAAATCCCAAAGTTTACAAACCGCAAAACCTATATAACGTGGAAGTTAAAATATTGTAAGCAATGCATTTGCGTACCTACTTGATATTCAGTCTAATAATAGAATATATGCTAGGTATTATTTCTCACAGCTCTCTTGTTTTCTATTTCATTTTATACACCCACCCACCGACGCTATCAATAAAACTGGTAAATAATGAGCTTGGTATTATATTATTATATCTTTTGTTCAATAATAAAAAAATACAGATATTAAAGTTAACTGAAAATCTCGCATGTTTTCAATATAACATTAAGATAGTGATAACGTATTAATGAGCAATTTTTTTTTGTTTTATATAATACATACCTTCGTAAGTAATATTACAATTTCCGTAATTCCGTTCCGTAACAGCCTGTGAATGTCCCACTGCTGGGCTAAAGGCCTCCTCTCCACTTTTTGAGGAGAAGGTTTGGAGCTTATTCAACCACGCTGCTCCAATGCGGGTTGGTGGAATACACATGTGTCAGAATTTCAGTGAAATTAGACACATGCAGGTTTCCTTACGATGTTTTCCTTCACCGTAAAGCACAAGATGAATTATAATCACAAATTAAGCACATGAAAATTCAGTGGTGCTTGTCCGGGTTTGAACCCACGATCATCGGTTAAGATTCACGCGTTCTTACCATTGGGCCATCTCGGCTTTTTATTACAATTTACTGATCACCAATTACTTAAATAAATTGTATTTAAACAAAAATATACTTTAATCGTACTGATTTTCTTTTGAGGACTGAAGTACCTATTTCTTTCCAAACCTGGTTATTTGTTTGATATTCAAGAATCAAGAATTTAACCACTGTAAGTTATATCGTAAAAAGGTAAGTAAATATTCTATTAATGCTTACTCTAGTTTAAACGTAACTAAAACGTAGCTTAACATAAATATGCTTGATTAGAATACTTATCAAAACTTGGATAAATTCTAATTTTAATATTTAAAAAAGTTAACCCGACTTCAAAGGCGTCAAAGTTAAACAAAAAATGTAAATAAAAAAAAAACGTTTTCTCCTTTTCTTCTTCACTTCAAAAGCCCATTACTTCAAAAGAACAAAATTTAATTATCTAAGTCGGTCTAGCCATTTTCAAATAATCAGTAAACATATGAATATATAAAAAAATAACGGGTCTGTTTCCGTCGTTTTTGCTCAGATCGTGTTTTAATTCAATTTACCTAGTTCAATCAAATAAATACTAAATACTATCAAATAATATCAGGTTATGGGCCCAGTATGTCCGATAGTATATTAGAAAAGTAATTCGAAACATAAGCGCTGTGATTCAATAAGATTGAAGTTAGATAACCTCAAAACTGGCCATTGCCGGCGAGTTCGTTATTTTTTTCCCAGCAATTTCAGCTTAATTTTTTGAGAAAATACTTAATAAAATGGCATCACAAATATCAATGGGTACAATTGAGAAGCTAATTGGAAGAGAAAATTACCAAAGTTGGAAGTTTGCCGTGGAAAACTACCTCGAACATGAAGAATTGTGGCAGGAGATTGAATCTGACCCAGGCTATGTATCTGATAGCAAGAAAAATACGAAAGCAAAATCGAAAATAATACTGTTGGTAGACCCGGTTAATTACGTCCATGTTCAAGAGGCTACAACAGCGAAACAGGTTTGGACCAAACTTGAAAAAGTGTTTGATGACTCAGGGCTTAGTAGAAAAGTAGGTTTATTGAGAGATTTGATCACCACTGACTTGGACAATTGCTCGAGTGTCGAGGAATATGTCAATAAGGTAATGTCAACAGCTCACAAGTTAAGAAATATCAATTTTGTAGTAGGAGACGAGTGGCTGGGTACGTTGCTGCTCGCTGGCCTCCCTGATTACTACAAGCCAATGATAATGGCTTTAGAGAGCTCCGGTGTGAATATTACTGCAGATTATGTAAAAACTAAGTTGTTACAAGAAGTTAAGGTATCAGATTCAGCTGCTTACTATGCCAAGTCATATAATAAACAAAATACTATGTCAAAGTCAATGCCAAAAAATCCTGATAACCAATTTCAGAGGAAAGGGCAACCCAAAGGGCCACGATGCTTTGTATGTAACAAGTATGGTCACATGAGTAGGGATTGCTACTTTAAAGACAAAAAAAAGGGTCCGTCAAATAATGACAATTCTAATAATGGTTATTATGCTGCTTTTTCAGTTGCTGCTGCATTGGATGGAAGTTGCTGGTATGTTGATTCCGGAGCATCATTGCATATGTGCAATAACAAGAATTGGATGTATGATGTATCCCCATCAACTATCAACAATATTAAGGTTGCAGACAATAAAACAGTAGCAGTAAAAGGCAGTGGCAAGGTGGATTTTCAGATTAGAGACTCAGATGGCATAATACGGACAATACAGGTCAGAGATGTTTTATATATACCCACACTAACAGTTAATTTACTTTCTGTAAGTCAAATGGTGAATAATGGCTGTGAAGTGAAATTTGAGAGAGATGGTTGTCAGATATATCAAAATAATAAACTAATATTGACAGCATTGCATCGCAATAACATGTATATATTGAATAATGTTTCTGAAGCACCGGCATTGCTATCAACAACAGATGAGCGAGATATAAATTTATGGCATCTAAGAATAGAAAATAACTGATAGTGCAGAAGGGGTTGAATTATCGATAAAAGGTAATCAAGTTTGCACAACTTGCTTAGAGGGAAAAATGAATAGGCAACCATTTAAAAATACGGGTACTAGGGCTTCAGAATTGCTCCAATTAATTCACTCAGATTTATGTGGTCCGATGGAGACAAGTTCTATTGGAGGTGCCAAATATTATATTACTTTCATCGATGATTACAGTAGGAAAGTATCTGTCTATTTCATGAAGAGCAAGTCTGAAACTTTAGAAAAGTTTAAAGAATTTAAGAATTTAGTAGAAAATGAAACTAATAAGAAAATAAAGACATTGCGCACAGATAATGGAAAAGAATATGTAAACAATGAGTTTAAATTGTTTTTGTGTAAATCTGGTATCCAGCATCAAACTAGTAATCCATATACGCCACAACAAAACGGTATGGCAGAGCGTATGAATCGCACATTAGTAGAGAGAGCTAAATGCCTAATTTTGAATTCCAGACTACAGAAAATATTTTGGGCTGAGGCGGTTTCAACAGCGGCATATATAACAAATCGTTCACCAACAAAAGCTTTGGACTACAAGACACCATATGAAATGTGGACAGGTAAAAGACCAAATTTAAATAACATGAAAATATTTGGTTGTCACGCAATGGTTCATGTATCAAAAGAAAGCAGACGAAAATGGGATTCAAAAGCTACTAAGATGATATTTGTGGGTTATTGTGAATACACTAAAGGCTACAGATTGTATGATGAGAGTAAAAAACAAATATACAAGAGTAGAGATGTTGTTTTCTTGGAACACACAGCTAGGAATAATTGTGTAATTATGCCACTCACTTTTTTGCAAAAACAGGAAACGACAGCCAAACAAGAATCTGATACCGATACTTTAGTAAATGAAAGTTCAGAAGAGGAACAATTGTATGATGCCAGCAGTGATATATCAAATTCAGAAAGAGATAATGACCCAGATTACACACCGGAAAGATTTGATGACGATTCCATACCATTAAGAAATATAACTCTGAGGCCAAGGAATATCAAACCTACTACTTATTTTTGTTATGAAGAGAAACCAACAAGTTCATCAGCATTATTAAAGGAACCAGAGACTGTGGAAGATGCTCTTTCAAGCCCAAAAGCAAAAGAGTGGAAAGAAGCTATGGATAGCGAGTATGAATCGCTCCTTCGGAATAATACATGGACATTGGTAACTCAACCTGAAGACAAAAGAATAATCCCTTGCAAATGGGTTTACAAAATGAAAATAGATGCAAATGGTGAAGTTGTACAATACAAAGCAAGATTAGTCATAAAAGGATTCAGACAGAGGAAAGGATCTGAATATAATGAAATTTTTGCCCCGGTCGTACGGCATACTTCAATAAGATATTTGTTTGCATTAGCTGTAAAAGAAAACTTATATATAGATCAAATGGATGCAGTTACAGCATTTTTGCAGGGAGATATAGATGCTGAAATATATATGAATCAACCACCTGGCTATGAACACGGACAAGAAGTTTGCAGATTAAATAAGTCTATTTATGGCTTAAAACAGGCGAGTCGCCAATGGAATTTAAAACTTACTTCTGTTCTCAAACAGTTGGGATTGAAAAGTACATCTGTTGATCCATGTATTCACTACAGAAATGATAATGGAAGCATCATCTTTATATTGATATATGTTTATGATTTATTAATTTTTTATAATAATGAAGAGAAAGGTAAAGAAATCAAGCTACAACTTAAAAGTAAATTTGAAATGAAATCGCTTGGACCTGTCAATTATTTTATTGGCTGGAGGATAAGTCAAAACGCGGCCAGAGACCAAATTTATATTGATCAGACTGCTTATATAGAAAAAATCCTACAGAGATTCAATATGACAGATTGTAATCCAGTCCATTCGCCCTGTGATCTTAGCTCCAAATTGATCAGCACAGGAGATCAAAATAATATAATTAGTAATGTACCTTATCAAGAAGCTATTGGGAGTTTGCTTTACCTATCACAAGGCACAAGACCAGATATCTGTTTTGTTGTAAATAAATTGAGTAGTTTCAACAACAAACCAGAAATACAACACTGGTCAGCAGTTAAAAGAGTGCTACGCTACATAAAAGGAACTAAGGATTATAAATTAAAATTGAGCCAAAATAAAGATGAAAGAAGAGTGTTTGGCTACTGTGATTCAGATTGGGCTTCTGACATTAACAGCCGGAGATCATGCTCTGGCTACACTTTTTTGTTTCAGGGTGCTTCAGTCTCGTGGTGTTCTAAACGACAGAACACAGTTGCCTTATCAACCATGGAGGCTGAATATATGGCACTAGCTACGGCCACACAGGAGGCTATGTGGCTAAGGCATTTAGAGTCGGAACTAAATTGGAAGCTTACAGATGTGCCTACCATAATTTATTGTGATAATCAAAGCGCAATCAAATTTGCAGGTATTGATTCTTACTGTGCCCGCAGCAAACATATTGATTTGAGACATCATTTTCTCCGAGAAAGAGTTGCTGATAAGGAAATTCAACTCTGCTATGTTGGGACTCAAGATATGGTTGCTGACATACTTACAAAACCAATTTCTCCAAAGAAGACTGATGACTGTTCCATGGTTATGGGTTTGCAATTAAGAAGAGGATGTTGAAATGATTAATTGCAACACTGAACGCCATCTATTTAGAATATTGTGCACATGTCATATTATGACATTTAAAAAAAATATATATATATACTCTGTAAATCTGCCTTGTCAAATATACACATTGTTTCCGTCGTTTTTGCTCAGATCGTGTTTTAATTCAATTTACCTAGTTCAATCAAATAAATACTAAATACTATCAAATAATATCAGGGTCGAAGATATTCCGGCTTTTTTAAAATGGGTAAAATATTGAGCTGAGGGTTAATTTAGTAGATTTTATGAAAAAATTCATTAAGTAAACAGTTTACATTCTTATCTTTCTAGCCTTTTTATTCAATGTGAGTATTTAAACTGTGAATGACAAGCGTTTGCGTTAGTAGAAGATAACTATTATTACTTTTTCAAGATGCCACTCGTATATCAATTGATAAGATATTTTATGACAATTACAAATATTTTGGCTTTTAGCGGCCTTTACCTAATCTTAGAATGTTCGTTATGAAAATATATGTTACATTATCGTCCAAATCCAAGCGTATTATATTTGATTTAAATTATTATTGTCATTAGTCT
Organism: Nymphalis io; assembly: GCF_905147045.1. Taxonomy (NCBI): domain Eukaryota; kingdom Metazoa; phylum Arthropoda; class Insecta; order Lepidoptera; family Nymphalidae; genus Nymphalis; species Nymphalis io. Next base: position 7,960,032 of record NC_065901.1, on the reverse strand, counting down.
TTAATGTCAAGAAATTATTTCGTCGATTAGGTTTTAAAATCGAATTGTGTTATTAACAGATTATGAGAATAAGGGAATAGAGATCACTCTATAGACGCACTTCTATGTTTGCGCACGCCGTTGTGCACTGTAATATATTCAGCTTTTACATACACATTTATATAATTAAATAATAATTGATTATATTAAATTAAATGGAATAAGCTCCAAACGTTCTCCTCAAAAAAGTAGGCCTTAGCCCAGCATTGGGACATTTACAGGACGTAACTGATTATACTGATATTCTTGCATAGTTGCAATTTATTTTCACTGTGCGACATTATATTATCTTGTCGATCAATTTGACTATTCCATTTTCGCAACATGCGCCATTTTTATCGATGAATCATATCGATTACTTGATTTTTTTAAGTTCAAAATATATTCCATTTACCAATGATGCTTGTTGTAGTTTATTTATAAGTTTAAATACTTCGTACTGTACACATATTATTTAAAAAACTTTTACGATACATACTCAATCAAAATATATTTTGTTGAATTGTAATAAAACTATGTTCTCAGATCTGTTGAAGGTTATCTTGTTGTATTTTTAGGAATTAACTAGATTATGTATACAAAATTGATTTACGTTGTTTAATAAATAATAAATATCTTCCTTCTCTCAAAGGGATAATTCGTGAATTAATGATAAATTGCGCTATTTTTAACTTCATTACATACATTTGTTAGAGCTTTTGAAGACATTTTTACGTCAAATTTCATTTGGTTGGTTAGCGTTTAATTATGAATGAAGGTTTTATTACTTTTATTAGCCGCTTACGACGATGAACCATATAATCTACAGGTGTTCATTGGTGACGTGCGAATTAAAATCTGGTGTATTACTGTATCTTGCAGACGTTTTTGTTACTTCATATGTGATTCTTGTAAATATTTTTATTCTTTATTATTATTATTATTATTTACTTTATTATATTTCTAATATATATAATACAATATAGGGACGATTTGCTTCAAGATAAGTGCGTCATTGATTAACTCTTCAAGCTGTTTGTCTCTAATTCTGTTACTGTAAGAAAACGGATAGGTAAAGTATAATAATTAAATCTGATTTTACTTCGTTTCTAAAGTCTAGATTACTACATACTATAATTGTCTATTTGCAAACGGCAATTAACTTTGCAACTTTCAAAACAGATGTCAGAGTGCTCTAATAACGTCAGTCGGGGTACGGCTCACGGTTTAATCAAGTAATAGAGACTGATGAAGCTCCCTACGTACACTACTAATAGTAACAAACTACAAGAAAAAGAATAACTTGCGAGGATATTCGTGTAAATTTTACATGTGAAGTGGCTGGCCTGTTTTAACTTCATTATTGTGAAAAATTTATCTCAAAAAACGGAAATAAGTAAAAAATACGGAGATTTTTAGTATAGACCATTTAATTAATTTTATATATAAATAACCAAACTTAAACACGTAAAACGTAAAAAGAGAATGATTGTTTTTTTTTGACGTTTTATTATTGCAATTTCGCATCTCTCTCCTACCTAAAGCTCATCAACTCAATTCTCAAACAATAACAAAACACTCCTCTAATTAATCAATTATCAACTCGTAGGCTTCTTTTATTGTCGAGAAATGAGGGGTTTCTCCATGGTTAACTAAATGTCAAGTCCAACATTTACAAAGTCATTGGTATTACGATACATTTAATATTTCAATTGTTCCTATATTTCAGGTGTAGATACTCGTTCAACTGCAGCACATGTATTTTTTATGAAACGGGCGGCCCAATGGACCACCTAATGTTAAGTGGTCACTGCCGCCAATAAACATTCGCATTGTAAGCAATGTTAACCATGTAATGTAAGGAACATTGCCATTTCAAACCTTGGGAACCGCGATATTATGTCCCTTGAGGTTGTATTTGTTCTGGATCATTTACCTATAATGGAATATGCGATGAGTGGGTGGTACCTACCCGGATGGGCTTGCAAATGGCCACCAAGTATCTATTACAGTCAATACCAATCTTATCTACTTAATCTGTAATATATTAATGTTGTCTTAAGCAAACTTTCTCTTTTTATCTAGCCTCTCAAGCTATGGAAAGTGAATAATATTCATTTAAGTAATAATGTTTTAATTTAAAACTATTTTTCCTATTCTAAGCCTTAGCCGCGGGCTTAGAATCGATAAAAAAAACTGTGAGAATAAAATTTATATGCTTAGGTTTTCCTGTTTATTGACCTTTCGTTAACTTTTTAAGAATAAAATTTGAATTGTTTTATTTTCGTTCTATTGCAAGGTCTTGCGGCTGCCTAGTTTGAACATATTTTGAGTAGATGGATATAAAACTCGGAATTACCTGTTCACCAATACAAATTGACCTCAGCTTTATATTGATAAAAAAAACGATATGACATAAAATGTGTCTTCAAAATTTTGATAATTTGACTCAAGGTTTATAAAAATTTCATTCGAAAAGTATAGACTTAACTGTCTTTCCTATATTTGCGTAACTACGGAACCATATTAATAAATTCTCCTCAATGCTATGTATAATTAACGTATTTCTAATGTATATACTTTTCAGAAACGATAATGAATTAATATACAATGAAGGTAATGGCCACATACAATGTAAGTGATATCTACATAGTACATACTACTGCACTGTCGCCCGGGGCTAACAACTACCCAACGCAGTAAGGTTATGTTTGCCTTGCCGCTTGTGTTGTCCGATACATGGCACGTGTACGCGGTGAACCCTATGGGTCAACACTGTTACGGCTCCCAATATCACGTAAGAGAGGCTCTCTTACAGATACCACAGAGAGTCATAGCCTTAAGATCGATAAAGGTAGCGGCGATTCACCACATTAATATGTGGTACCAGTAATAAAATTGAAATATTAAGCAGGCGCTATGAAAGTAGCTTCACAGGATAGCAAGACGGAAAGCATCTCACTACGCCTTGATGGGCTGTGACGCTATATCTTGGCGGCGATCATTGGTGGAGATCTCTCGTTACTGAGCATGGTAAATGCTATACTCGATTGCGAGAGTAAAGAAAATTGTAACGTTGCTGTAAGAGATCGCGGAACAAAACTGAAAAAAGAAAGCCTCTGCCGACCTACACCGACGTAGAAGACCTGAGCGCAAGTGCCAACACTATGCGCATGTAATGGCCACGCTGGGGTTGGGAGTATTTTTGTTACTATTAGATATTTACGAGGGCTTAACGGCCTGTATCGGCGTGCCCGGATAGTATGTGTAAGCGATCTCGTGATGTCCCACATAGACATATCGGGTATTGCTATCTTAGACACAGAAGGATGACTAATTTGACTTCTTGGAAACTTGTTTAAAATGTACCTATCTATTTTTCGGCAGTGTTTTAATTTTAAATATCTGTGAATTAAAATATACAATTTTGTAATTTACTAATAAACTCCTAATATAATAATAGAATAGTTATAAGTGGCCAAGTGTGCTTAGCCGTTATCATTGATCTTTCTAGACGGGATAGGGTATTACTCAATCATATAATCGAACAATGCTAGATAGACTAAGCACCGCTGTCATAAATAAATACTTAAATTATTAAAATAACATTTACTTTTATCTTATTGTATCAAAATTTACAGATTGATGAATTATTATTATTGATGAATTTAATTCACTTAAATTCATCAATTATTATAGCAATGAAAACAAATAAGTGTTAAATATATAAGAACATTCGTCGTTATCGTTATGATTTAAATTATCGTTTAAAACGTAAATTTTACAACAACTAAACTATGATTTTTAATCATGCTTCGCCGAGGTACTAATATACCAATCAAAATATTTTTCTGTTAACCTTTTTATTAAATCATCGACATTATAATTTATTTATAAATAAGTATCCTGATAGAAACGGCTACACAAAGTAAAATTTAATAATTTTTTTAAGTAACCTCCTTAAGTAAAAATAAAGTAATTTTTGTTATATTTCATATATATTATAATAAATATTTTATTTACGAGAAATGGTTATGTATTTGTTATGTGATCATAAGATTAGATTTATTGTGATAAATGCACAAAACATAAAAATGAATGTGGTATAAATATGTACTGATAATCACAACGTACCTGTCTGCTTTTATTGTGTATTAAAGTTTATTTCCATGCGATAATAACAATATAACTAATTTCACATTTTCACTGGAACACTGTATAACAATGGTTTTAAAATTCACAAATTGAAATAAATTTAATTTTTAATGTTTTTTTACAATATTGTTTACTGGTACATTATATTATAGTTATATTATCGTTACGAGATTTATTATTCCGCAAAAAAAAAACCGCGTGCGAACGACAGCACAGCCGACGCGGTATAGTCGCGAAGCCTCCGTGCCAGCTCCTTTTAAACGAGAAGCTCCCTTAGCTCATACAAACGATACTTTTTAATTACTTCAATTATTCAATCTAGTTAGGACGAGATTTCTTCCAGTTTCAGTGATGGTATTCGATGGACGTCACCCGAACTTCACAACCATATCTAAACGGATATCGTTTATTTTTAGTCAGTGAATTATTTACATAGGAACAAGGCGAAATGAATTTCACGAAACACTCGCATACCAATAAATGCGGGTAAGCCGCAAATAATACGCGGGGGCTATCTTTGATTTGTAGCAGAAATATTCTGGATGAAAACTGCGCTTTCTCGATCCGATTATTTGTTACATTATTGTTATTATTAGATATAACAATGCGATCAATATTAATGTTTGTATTTGGATAGAGTTTTACCCAAATTACGACAAGAACGCGTTATCTCTTATATATCTTGAAGATATGGTACCTATCCCGAAATTTTGATGCCATCACTACAATTTACAATTGGCATATGCATATATCACTGTTTATAATTTATAACAAAACTGATTATGTCTTATATCTTATGCTTATATATTCAGAAGTAATTAGAACTACACTGAAAGGAATCACACTGCACACTGAAAAAGCTAACAAAATAGTTTAAAATCTAATAATAATTCACGACAGTCTTTTTTTTTTTTAAAAGACCTAGTGCCTCATATATTTGTCCCTACTATTATGATGATGAGCCGAGATATTCCAGTGGCTTGAACATGTAACGGAAGATTGCAAGTTGAAGTCCGGGCAAGCACCATTGAATCGTTGTGCTTCAGTGCTCAGTGATGAAGGAAAACATCAAAAATAGTATTGTATACAACATTTAAAAGCAAATTATTCGTTTCCTTGAGTAAGACAAGGTAAAGAATATCCAAATGTCGTTACTTCGTGTACAGATAAGAGACTATTGGTGTTTGTTTATACTTTGGCTAATTTAGAAAATTTAAATAAACATAAGTCATCAAAACTTCGCAAGGTTATTTTCATTTAAAATAAATTTGTTTATAAAGAGATAATGAACTATAAAAAAATATGTTTTTTCTATAAGATTAATTGAAGTTGGTAGTTGAAGTGTGAAAGTAGAAAAAAATTAATGAAGAGGAAGAATGTCCACCAATAAGAAACTGCGAACAACCATCCAATGGAATTGTTATGACCTCTACATAGAAGAAGCTATAGAAGTTTTTTTTTATATATTTTTACAAACAGAAACACTTATTTTCATCCCTTTGTGGATAGCAAATTTTCAATAATACGTTTTTATTTCAGGGAATAATTCTCTACCAATGCACATCGAATTGCTAAAAAAAATCCTTAATGTAATATTATATTTGTTTTTGGTCACAGATTTTTATGTATAGTGTAAATATGTAAATAAAAAAGTCTCTTCTTCGTAGCAAACCTTTACTTAACACGTGTATTTACCAAAAAAAAAACTGTGTATATGGAAAAAATGTTGAAAAAATTCCTAATATTCATATATATTATTTAAAAAGTAAGATAATGCTCTATTATATTAATTATCTGCATTATATCTGTCAAATGTATTCAACAGATAAAATTTTCATTGAATAAATACCTACGCTGCACTTTTTAATATAGTAACTGCTAAAAAATAGATTGGTTAAGAATATTTATATTTTTAAAATATCTATCAATTATTGCATATCATTCTTTATAACATACATAGTTATTTAAAATTATTTTTCGGTTTATTTAAAACAATTGATTTTCAAATTTAAAACCAATGGAAAATATTGAATATATATTAAATATGGTATTTGAAACATTTTTCAAAATTCGTAAATTCTTACTAATAACAACCATTATCTATAACAATGAAATTCATATTGTACCTTTATCATTACTAAGATTTAATGTGAAAATGAGTTTGTTTATTGGTTTGTTACGCTTTTACTCCTTAACTACGCTAGCGACTAGCGAATTACGCTAGCGAATCTGTTGCCAAATGTTAGTCCACAATAAACAACGTGATTAATTATTAATATTATTAAATACCTTGGAGAAATATAAAAAGAAAAAGTTTAACCTTTTTATTGTTACCCGTTTTGGCTCCAAGTGGACGACGTAGAAGATGACGCCAATATAAATTTATATACAAATTTAAAACTGGACATAACGGATTTATTACTGTGTATATTATACATATATCATTATTTAAGTGTGTACCTACTTCTTATTTTTGGCGTAGTCTTTCACTTCGTTACTTACTAATTTAAAATGATTATTTTTTAGGCATGTATATACATGCCTGCAAAATTAATCTATACCTACCTATACCTCTACATATGTATATCTACAACAGATCAGGCTTTGAATCCATCTGTATTTCTCTTTAGTTAGCTATGTTAGATTAAGATTTTAAGCTTAATACACTCAGAGTCGCACTGAATGCATTAGAAATTTCTCTGTAGCAGTCCGAAGTTTTGAAGCTGATTTTGTTTGCAGTTTTAATTATTGAGAAAATAGCGTACTTAAAAGAATCCTACATTATTATTACTGAATGATAAGCTACAGTTTCTCTAAAAATTACTTATTTTTATTAAATTTAAGTACTTAAACATTCGTATAAGTAAAAAAGCTCTATATGTTATACATGCTCTATGTAAGCAAAATCCTTATAAACAAAACCATTTTTTTGTATCATTAGTATTAAAGAAACATTCATAAATAACATTACAACAATCACCTACGTCATGAAATTTACAAAATACATTTTTAATGCGAATTAATGTTATGATCTTAATAATTTGTTTAAAGAGATTCTATTATTTTAGTTTGAAATGTCACATAATCCATGAAATTTGGATGTTGATTCATGGAGGAGATTTTAGGTAATCTTTACTGATGGAAGAGTCAAAGTCCTAAATAATCCTAAACCGTAATTAAGGGTATACTATTTGGAGAAATTTGAGTTGGGATGAAAAAAAGTTTTATAAAAAAACAGTATCAGATAACATAAGATACTTCACAAGAATATTAATAGAAAAACGAATACTTCACAGTTGTTATGATTTTTTTTGTTATATATATAAGTTATTAAATTTAAAATCATTAGGTATGTTTTTGACATTTTGTCTCTTAATAATATATTAGCATCATTTTGCTTCGTGTTTGTCGTCAACAGAATTAATTAAGACTTATGACTTTAATAATTTTGCAAGATCATTTCGCACAAATGGCGTGTTGATGAAGTCAGTCAGAAACCGCCGTCATCTAGAAATTAATACACAATATACACATATAGCCTTTTGAATAATACTAGTGTATGCCTCCCTAAGCCAGAAGACGCTAGACAAAAGTTTTCGTCTCATGTTTCAAATTGTACTTACCATGACGTCATGCCCTATTTAATTTCTTAATAAACTTATAAAATACTGTACCTAATAAAAAAAATAACATTTGTTTAAAATTCAGTATTTTTACTTTATTTGATAAAAACACATAGTTAATTTAGACTTGTTTAATGTTTTTCTTAGTCTCAAAAACTATTCCCGCTTTTTTTCTTATATTCAAATTGAATGAATTTATAATATACATTTACTCAACACTCAATGAAAAAACAATTTGATACGACTGTACCAACTTAAATTAAAGCACATCCCGTATGCTCTTAAAAATACATGTTAGAAATTTATAATAAACCTTATTTGGTAATAAACCTTATTTAGTAAAAACCTTAGGTGGGTAAACCTTATTTTTTCGCTTTAACAAATTGTCTGTATTGATTATCTAGACAACTTTCATTATATTATTAGCTACTTCATTTTATTTATTATATGATTACAAATTCAGTCAAAACAGTTCAAGCAATTCAATCAGTTCAATTACAATTAGTACCTATCCATCCTCACTTCTTCCAGATTTATTTCATTTCGTTTCATATGGCAATAAAAAACAAATGAAATCTATACATACATACATACATACATATACATACAAATCTGTACCTACTTCCAACATAATATAGTCTTAGCATACAAGACTTTATAAAAAATAAATTAATATGATATTATAATAAGTGATTATTAATTTTTTTTTAAATCTCGTCACAATCATTAGATAACCTTGAAAAATTCTTACAGCCAGTTGAAAAATGTTAGTTACTCAGGCGTTGATTTCAGCAAATAGTCAATGTTTGCTAGTAATTGGTAAGTCTTTATAAGGAGACGTTAGGATGTAAAAGGGTTGAATCGCAAACAAACATTTTATGGCGTCGCCGAGGTCGGTAAGCGTCGGATCACAGCGGCAGCCACCGGTTACAACTCGCAAAACGAACCAAGCTCGTTTACAAAGACAATGGTATGCACTCTTATTAACCCGCCTATTATGATTACGCACTGCGTTCTCATTATTCGTGACTCTGTAATTGGTACTTAATTATGATCCATTAACAAAAAAACTAATAATCCTTCTCATTTTAAATCAATTTAAATGTGTCACTTGTAAGCGAATACTTTTATATTTGTAGTTTAAATGTATATTTAAAAATTATTAAAAAAAGTGATAAACTACTTTTTTATTTATACTCTGTTTAGATTGATTATATATATACATATATAATGATTACTTCGGAGGAGTAGGATATTTTCAAGAAAGTTCTCCATAAACAGCATCTTGTATGACTGCTTATTTAAAATTTCAGGTTATTTAAGAACGGAACGGCCGTTCAGTCGTGCTAAAAAATACATATATTTAAAAGAAAAAAATGTATTTGAGTTTAAATTAAAAAAATAATCGACGGAATCGACAAAAAAAATCGGATTCCAAAAAAATTGTTTTATTTTATATTGCGATTTGCAGGAAAAACACCTACATAGCTCAATTTAAAACCTTTTCTAAATACAAATATTGAGACATATAGCAAGAATCGTTAACGAGATATATGAAATAAGTTTATATATATACAAGAATTTCTCATATATATATATATATATATATTGTTACGTTAGATTTTGTGTTCAGGTGTATATTATTTTTGATGTCGGAAAAAATCGTGCCGAGTGGGAGCTTTACTGCCATGCGCAACGTAAGACAATATAGTTATGTTTTACGATATAAACGTTTTATGCAGACCGGATATAATTCCCGAGAGCAGCAGGGACGGAGAAGCTAGTATCACACATAAAGGTCTAGGCAAATATAGGCATGAACGTGATGTTACCAAAGAAGTGTAATTGAAATTCATTATTTAGTAATGAATTCGGAAGATAGTGCAGTAATAGAATAATGATGACGGTGACGAAGATTTTCCATTAATTTTATTTATCCGATGACCCTGGAGAAAAGGCAGTTATAATACCTAAATATTTATACGAAATATGTAGGTAAACATTACATTCTGTTACAAATAACTTGTTTTATTTACAATTAATAAACAAGCTCAAATAAATTTCATCACACAAAGTAGGTACAATATGTTTTATTTGTTTAACATAATTTTAACAATGAGTTTAATCATAAATTAGTATAATTAAAAAAAATGTTTTGCCGTCTATATAACTATCAATAACTGTTCGTAAAATATAGGGCCGTGAACAAGTACGACGGAGGCCTCGCGTACCCGTTTCAGACGACCCTGATGAGAACAGCATCCGGAATGGCCTCGCGCCACCACTTTTTCGCCTCCTGAGGAGAGCTATGGCCGTGAGCGGAGCACGGGAATGGAGGAGCAACGGATGCGCTTGAGAAAACTATCCTACAGCTTTTTCACTCTGTGTCAAGGTCGCCATTGCACGGATTTTAGTGGATAAGAATCCCACAAAATGTGGTAACTTTTGATGCCATGTGAAAACTAAAACTTGTGCGCTATAATATGTCCCGCTGTAATGATTAGCCTACCTAGAGAATGACCTCTGTAACCAAAATCGGCCAGAAAGATATCACGCGTTTTGATTTACCTGCGCATTGTTTTTTGCAATTTAACTTATTTCTCTTATTTATTTGCGTAACTTAATTTAACAACACCATAACAATTACTCTCAATGCATAAACAATACAAGATAATTTATTCATTGAAGATATTTTTTCTTTTTGTCTGAAAAGCGAGTCATAACACAAGTAACTCTTGATATTTTATAATTATTTTTTATGAAATTGGAAAGCGGTCTTGTAGATGGGCACTTGATGGCAAACGGTGAGCCACCAACCTTGGAAATAAGATGTTATGTTCCTTGCACCTGTAAGTACAGTGCACAATGGCTCACTCACCCTTCAAACCAGAACACAACAATACCAAGTTTTGCTGGTATTGGTGGCTTGGGGGTAAAATGTCTAATGATGTAGGTGGTATGGGTAATTTCTTAAGTCACAGTTCTATTATTTTTGTTAATTATTATTTCGCATCGATGGGGAAAACTTGCCCCAGCTACAGTATCCCGCCACCTTGCCACTTTTCTCTTTGTTTTCTTAGGTATATGTCTACGGATTTTGTGTATGAGTGGTGGCTCATCGTACATTCGTCCCACATTATGAGACGGAACTTTTGAAAAAGGTGGTCCGTTATTTGTTTTCTTTATAATATTGGTAAATGGTCACCCCCGCCCATATACATTGGCACTATAAAACATCTTACATCGCGAATACGCCACCAACCTTGTCTAAATTGTCCCTTTTGCCTGTAGTTACACTTGCTCCATCACCCTTTAAGCCGGAACACAACAATACTAAATATTGCTGTTTATCGGTAGAATATGGGATAAACATAGTACATACGAATGGAACATAATCTTTGCTATAATTTTTCCTCTTGCGCGAGAATTTTAATTTTGCCGTGACTCCTAAGCTATTAATTTAAATTAATCCTTTTATAATTCCAGTTAGGCAACCGCGTCTTTTTATTGCCTTTCAATTGATTCAATTATTAGCAACTAATAGTTTCTATTAAACACAACAAATTGAATTACTGCTAAATATTTTTTGAAATATAGTTTAATATTTTACACAACTCGAGATGATTTATTTCACACAAACTATATAAATATAGTCTTTTCAAAGGTAGCGCTGCTAACAGAATTTAAATGGAATTAAGTTTTACTTATAGCATTAAATAATTAAATTCGTTTCAGAATAATGATATTATTTCTAAAGGATTTTATATTGAATATTGTCAAAGTAATTTTGTGTATTCTACCAAACCGCATTGGAGCAGCGTGGTGGAATAAGCTCCAAACCTTCTCCTCAAAAGGGAGAGGAGGCCTTAGCTTAGCAGTAGGACATTAACAGGCTGCTTTGAAAAGTAATTTAAACCCTTTAACAATAAATTAACACGAAAAAGGTCTTTAAAAGTTTCAAACAATCAAAACAGAGTCTACTATAAATTAAATATTGTCATCATTGCTTGAGAAATATTGGTCATTGATTTTGTTTTTTTTTTTCTTTCGATAGTTTTTTTGACGCTGAGCATATGATTATACTATCATTTCTCTGATTATACTGACAATAGTAAACACTCGAATCATAAATATATTGAATGTATGTATACTTGAACTGAAGACTGCCTCGTTGGTCTAGTGGCTTGATGTAGGGCCGCAGACCCGTAGGTCCTGGGTTCAATTCCCAGGTCTGGCCAATAAAAATTTATTGGGTTTTTCTGTCAGAAAATTCACAGTAGCAACCCGGAGTCTGGAAGTTGGAGATGTGTGCACTCCCGAGCCTCGAAAAGCACGTAAAGCCGTTGGTCCTGCGTCTGAACACTTTCCGGTCGTGTCGGATTGCCGTCCCATCGGATTATGAGAGTGTGCACCTGTGTTTACGCACACACTTGTGCACTATAATATCTCCTGCGCATTTGGCTAATCTCTCTTGAGATTGGCTGCCGTGGCCAAAATCGGTCTGGAGGACATTATTATTTTACTTGAATTAATTTACATGATTTATTAACTTATTTTTCAAGATTGCATTATTTTCACTTGCTACAATTCTGGTTTCTTGACTTTCCACCATATTGCGACGAATTATAAGTATAAAAAATAAGTCCCGTATATATTAAAACAATAACAAAAAAAATGTACGGTTGGGAAAGAAGAGACCCGGGGAGGAACGAAATCCTTTGCGATATTTCTTCTTGAGCGAATGGACTTCAGGAACAGCCTTACTACCACGGATACGTGCTGATGAGCACACCGTTCAATGGTGACATGCTCACACGCACATTTTCGTTATTTTGTTGGATTTGTTCGTCTGTTCTTTCTGCTCTATTATTACGCATGATTGATGCTTTATTAGTTCGACGGGCAAAATGGGCCCCCGTCCATCTTCCTGGCATTTTTCACTGTAACACACACATAGACCAAATTGTTGTATTTACTGATAAAAACGGTATGCCGATAATGTATTTGATCTTTTAAAATTTTACCAACCTTTTCAATATCATAAAACACGTTTATATTTCTTATCAATTAAATAAATCATTAAATATTTTGCAATTTTTAAATGTCAAAATGACGCGACGCTTTTTGTGAATGACGTGGACGAAAGTTCGATGAGGTTTACTATAAGTAATTATTTTGATATTGTTCATACAAAAATACTAAAATCGTGATAACAAAATGGGATGATCGGTAAGGAGGGTGAAAATTTGGGGTTATATGTGTTTTTTGATGCTAAATCAAAATAAAATACAAATAAAAAAAATGTCTAAAAAATAGGAAAAAAATCTCGATAGGGACACCCTTATTAGCTAGCGGTATGAAATATACTTTACAACCTATTTTCATACCTCCCAAATATAAATAGCAATTTTCATAAAAAATGGTCCAGCCGTTTCGGAGGAGTTCGACCACAAACACCGTGACACGAGATTTTTATATATTAGATTATGGTATAGTGCATAGTATGGCATATGAATTTCTGATTATTAAAACTAGAAAATGTTGTATGGATATTTAATTCATTAATAAGATAAATATTATCATTTACCTAAGAGTACTGAAAACCTTAATTGCTTTCCATTTAAGTTCTATTTTTAGAAAAGTAAATTTCGAAAAATCCCATATGCCATGTTTAATGGACATTCGTGAATGCATGTACATTTTGATATACACTTTACCCTATTAACTAATTGGTTACATCTAACCAAATCTAATTTACAAGCTTTTATTTTATTTTATAAGAAACACGAAAAAATAATCAATACTTAAAAAAGAAACCTAACAAAATAAGATACAGAACTACGGCTAGCAGATATTTAAATCTCTATTATATTCATTGTACTTAGGTAGCACAATGCTCCGTCTAAATTCTTTAAACTATCAAATTTTCGTTTTTAATAGTAAATAATATTTTCTGTTTATTTTTATAGCCTTGTAATTGAAAGTTTTATTCTGTACATATTTATTAACGATTATTAACTAACAATCATTTAGAACCTTTAGGAATGTTTTGCTTAAGGAATATTAATTAAAACCTCATACTTTCCACAAAAATACTTTATTGTATCATTGTGAAAATTTTGCACTTAACCTAAGTGGATGTTCTATCATCTACTTGAGTGGGATGAACCTGGAGCTGTGAGTAGCACCAATACCGGGTCTACCGTGCTTGACAGGCTTGTATGTGACAGAGAACTCACCAAGGTAGTGACCAATCATCTCAGGCTTGATTTCAACCTGAAACAAGAAATCAATTTTATAATAATATTTTTTTCAAAAAATGCAAAAAACCAAGAGAAATCTCTTAAAAGTAATTGCAACTCGTCAAATTACCTTTTACAAGTAACAGTACCTTTAACCATGAATTAGTATTTGTTTTTGTTGCAACTAGCTAACCATCTGTGCTTCACACGGATAGATCTTATTTGTTATAAAATGATATGGAGAAACTTTGTTTTAAGATATGAAGCAATTACGGAAAAGTGAGATTAGACAAGGCTAATATAAAGCAAAATTCACATATATCCTAAAGTATTGGAAAAAATCTCCAGCATAGCTACAACATAGCATAATTTTTGAGTATCCATGTATAGTATATATAGTAAAACATGTAGGTAAGATAATAGTATGCCCTAAGCCTAATCTGATATGGTAGAAATTTTATATAAACAACACCATTATGTACTCAAATAGGTAAAATTGTTTGTTTACCTTCGTACTTGTATGTTTATAGCAATGACACAATACATTAGAATCTTTTTAAGTTGAATATGGTAATTCAGCATTTCAATTAATTCTAAATGTGAGTCACTTATTAACAATTAGGAAAATATCTATCTGTTCTAAAAGCAGTAGCAAAACAACAAAGGAAAGCAATAGAAATTGAAGTAAAAGGTATTTCAATAAATGTTTTAATATTGAAGTCTCTGTTCTATTATATGATAGATTCAAAAGTTTTTGTGAATTGTGAATTAATTTATTGTTGGATAATCATGTTTAGAAAACTTCTTAATATAAGTTGAAAAATGTTTTTAAATTATTCATAAAATAACTTCAACAATTTTAAATTTGTTAAAAATATATTAAATTAAATAATTCTATTACTCAATATTTTGTTACTAGTACTGGTAATAACTATTCTATAAGTATAATTTCACTTAATGATAATGATTTACAGTTACCAGAGAATTTGCTTAATCAATTAGTAAAGAAACATGAGTTACTAAAGACATACCTGGTTGAAAGTCTTTCCATTGTAAATACCGACGATAGAACCAACCATCTCTGGAACAATAATCATATTGCGCAAGTGTGTTTTTACAATTTCTGGTTTTTCATTTGGAGGGGCTTCCTTCTTGGCACGACGGAGTTTCTTAACAAGTGCCATAGGCTTACGCTTAAGACCACGAGCAAATCGCCTCCGGGCTCGTGCATGCATCAATTCCATTAATTGCTCACTAAAAATGTAAATGATTTATATTAGGTTATGTTTCTCACCGCAAGTCTTTTTTGAAAGATGTCGGTAACGAATTGGTCAACTAAACAATGATTCTCACTTTGGCATATCAAGAAGCTGATCAAGATCAACACCTCGGAAGGTAAACTTCCTGAAGGTACGCTTCTTCTTCAGAGTTTCGTCGACCTGAAATTTGTAAACATATTTTGTAGTCACAAACAAAAAATAGCACCGAATATCGCGTACGATTTAGACACATTTTCATTCGTTAAGCTTCGTCTGAATATTAAATACAAGATGGGTGATGTAAAACTGGATTGATTATTTTTATAAAATCTTAACAAACCTCAGCCATGTTTTATATCCTTTGACAGATCAAAAAGAAAGAAACGATGAATATTTTTGCTGTCTGTTTGACTTTTGACAGCTCAAATACAGTATTGCTATATGAAAAAATTAAAAATGTCTTTAAAAAAAATTATTTTGATTTTTGTTTTATTTGCAAAAAGTAAGCTCTAACTACACTTCACTCCCTACACTCGCAAAATTTTCAGTTTTGTTTACAGTTTAAAGGTTTAATCTAGTGCTATCCACTCTTCGCGGGACTAAAGTTCGAAAGCGACCGACGTTCCACGGCTTTCGCGCCCCGAATGTAAAGTGAGCTTTATAAACCCAACTACTTTTGTATTGAAATTGAACATATTATCTTTTAAATTATAAGTTTTATATCCATACTTTTAACAACTATGAAAACAGTTTCTCACACTCATATTTATATACAGGGTTACAGGGTAATATGTCACGATCCTTTTAAAGGGTTATAGTTCAGGACAATCGCTATCAAATGACCCCCAAAATGCTTATGCAAAAGTGTATCGTTTTCGAGTTATTAATTTTTTAATATTTTTTTTATTTAAAGGATGTTTAAGATTCTAAAATTCAATAAAAAAAAATCAACGTATTTTCCCTATTTTTTTTTTGTATTTCTTGCTAGGGTACATCCTAGTTAATAATAACCAGTTATAAAACAAAAACAATCTTCAAGCATTTTTAAATTACAGATCCAAAACTGTACAACTTTTCGATTTTTAATTTTGATTCTTTAAGTTACTCGCAATTTTTTTGTAAAAATCACTATGGCTCTTATCGTGCGGATCATTTTAAAAACATCTGCGTTTCCTTAGCTATCCATCGGTACATAAAAAGTACAGTAACAATCATAAACTCAGAAGAAAATTAGATAACAAAGAGACCAGGTAGGAAATTCTAAGAAATGCTATTGTTAAGAAATTAAATCTGGATCAAAGACAAAAGGACCTCAATGCAAAGTAGTTAAAGATTATTTTTAATAGGGGTAATAGGTAAAAAAGGAGAGATAAACCAGAGCTGTTTGTGGAATACTATTATCAATTCCTTTGAATTTACCGTCATTTTTTCTAATTTCCTTTTATCTCATTTCTTTTAGGAATAAGAGTAATAAAACCTTGTACATAATACTCACTGTACTTGCACTGCTCGTATAGTGTGGACGCGCTTTAGTGAATATTGATCTCTTAAATTTTTGAAAACAACCGCTTCGTTTACTGGACTCTGTTTCTTACAACTTCGTGACTCGGCTAGCTAAAAGGAATTTGTGATTTGTGTTTATGATAACTTGGCGCGTAAAAAGGACTATTATGGCTGCAGAACAAAATTCTTCTCGTCGTCCGTACTCTAATGAGGAATACGCTGACATCTTATTTTGCTATGGATATTGTAACGGTGACGCCGCAACTGCTCGTCGTGAGTATAATCGTCGATTTCCGGATCGCCGGACACCTGACAATAGTGTCATTATTGGTGTGTATCGTCGAATTAGAGAAACTGGTCGCGTGCAAAGGAAACAATCTGATTCCGGACGCCCTCGTGTCCGTTCTCCAGATGAAGATGTAATTATTCGTCATTTTCTTTTTATGGACAGACGAGTCAAAGTTTGACAAAGATGGTATTACTAACTACCACAATATTCGATATTGGTCTCAAAAAGAACAGGGAAACCCTCACAAAAAGCGATTAAGCGGTTCCCAAAGACGTTTCTCGGTAAACGTCTGGATGGGGATTATCAATGATAATCTTATTGGGCCACATTTCCTACCTGATAACTTAAATGGTGAAAGTTATGAAAGCTTGCTTAGAGAAATCCTGCATGAGTTACTCGAAAATGTTTCGCTGAAACTTAGGCAGAGAATGATATTCCAGCATGATGGTTGCCCCGCACACTTTCGAATGTCCGTAAGACAGTGGCTAGACAGCAATTATCATAATAAGATGGATTGGCAGAGGAGGACCAATCCCATGGCCAGCGAGAAGTCCAGATTTGACTCCGAGGGACTATTATGTCTGGGGGCATATGAAAAGCCTGGTTTATGATGTTTCACCAGTACAAACAATTGAAGAACTCAAAACAAGAATCATGAATGCTGCAAATTCTATTCGACATAGCTTGAGTAGTGTTGTAGTAAAAAGTGAATTAAGAAAAAGAATGCGTATTTGTTTTACCCTGTAACCCTGTATATAACATACTCTAATGTTGTATTTGTTTTATTCCTTTTGATATAAAAGTTTCAAGACAAGGCTGCTGCTAATTTTATGACTAAAACAGACTATGCAGTAAATATAATTTTTTAACATTGTTAATTTGTTTTAGAAGTAATCATAATATTCTTTATTATGTGTGAAAAAAATCTGCATTTTATATAGCTCATTAAAAAACAGTTTAATATATTAATAAATATAAAACAAAGTTAAATCTATTCTAGTATAATTACTATTTCTAATCGGAAGAGTATGTTAAATTATATGTATGCAATTTTTTAAGCATTTTTGTAATATATAGTAAATTAAAAGGGGTATCATAAATAAAACAGAACATTTTTTAATACTATAGTAATTTAGCTATCAAATTTTACTATGAATTTATAATTATACATGTCTGAAAATAATCATGTGATTTAATAAAGTGTGTTGTATTCATAAAGACTGACTCAGAAGAATTTAAAATCATTTAAAATAAATAATTTTATACAATAATATTCTTATTTCTTAAATTTCATTTGTAGATTTTAATAATTTAGACAACCGTTTACCTATTAATTTAGGGTATGTATTTGTTTTAATTAAAAATTCTTTTGATTGATGTGTAACTGCACCATTATCTAATTGAAATTTACATAACATATGTAAAGGTTCCAGTAATTGTTCTCTGTATATTGAATCATTTTCCAATTGAGATAGAGCTTCAGCAGCTGTCTCCAGTGTACTTAAGCAACCTTGAGTTGGTTGTGTTCTTATAAGATAGTTACTTGTGCTTGTAGTAGTAAGTTTTACTTGTTTAATTATATGTAAAATAGGGCTAGATGCATATATGGCTTTAGCTTGCGGCCATGTTCCATCTATTAATAAAATATTATAAGAGGCAGCTTCATGTTTTAAGTCCTTAATATCAATGGCAGCTTTACTTGGGTATAAAAGCACTGTATTTGGATCTGTTAGAATATCTTCTAGGCATTCATGTCTAGGCTGAGGAAATTTTTTTCCTTTGAATATAAGGCACTTATTTTCTGCTAAGCCCAGTTGTAGCATAGGAGCAGTTCGAAGGCATCTTTTTTCTTCAGCTGGGTGTTGTAATAAAATAACCTTACTTTTAGGATTAAGGCGCTTTGGTGGCAGTGCTGAACACCAACATACAACTGAAGGTCTCCTAAAAAAATTAAATATAAGTATCATATTAAGCATAGCTCATTTTGACTTATAGATTTTGGAAACTCACTTGCAATTTTCACACAGCTCTCGCATCAAAGGCGGATCAGCTGGAATATTAGCTAAATCTTCCCATACTTCTAGCTCATCCATTACTTTACTGTTTTTCTAATTCCGAAAATATTAACAAATCGTATTTGTACACTTTATTCTCAAATTGTTTTATTCCTATTCATTCACTCTACTCATGGTAAAGTCAGTTTATGAATAAGTTTCACACTTTTGGTTTTATTACTTCTTTATTATTTGGTATTGATATATGAAAACCTATATGTTTAAGATTTCTTTTTAAGTTTATACACGTTACTGCTTCATGTGTTATTCAGAATTATTAATTTCTAAGGCCTTATTAATTGAATATATTTAATAAGCAACAGTATCATCGGATCTAAAATTATAAACCCTGTTTTGTTGAACTAATGTGTTTTGTTTACTGCCATTTTTTGCCAGTTTAATTCATAGTTGTAAATTATGGCTAAATACTTATTATATTTATTAAGTAAATAGCACTGGTGAATAGTTCGTAGCATTAACCTATCACCTACCTATACAGTAGAGACAGCGAAACTGTCGCTGTCAAATGTCATCGTGACAATAAGGTAATTATTGTTTGCCCTTTCAAAAATTGCACCTAGAGCCTCGTCTTCAGCTATTTTTTTCAAATTATTGAAATAAAATTTATAAAGTAGTAGGCCTACGTTATAAAATTCACGTTAAAAATGATAACATTAGTAAATTTCTCAACATAAATTTACGATAACTCAGTTGTAAAATCGTGTAGCTATCTTTTTTATGATTGGTGTGTATTACTGTATTTATTTCTACTTCAACTTGCCGAAATGGACAACGTCGTTATACTAGCGTCTTTTGCATTGTATTTGCAAAGTCAATTTAGAGGTGGTGCTAAATCGAAATCAATAATATCGAAGTTTTTTTATAATTTTTACCAGTGAATTTACACTACAATGAGAGTACCAGTACTCTCATTACTTCTGAATGTACTAGTCTCAGACTAGACTGATATCGAGGTTCAGTCTTTCTCTTCTTCTGTCTAGCGTTTTCCCGGCCTAGTAACGCCAGGGTCCGCTTAGTAACGCCAGGGTCCGCTTAGTAACGCCAGGGTCCGCTTAGTAACGCCAGGGTCCGCTTAGTAACGCCAGGGTCCGCTTAGTAACGCCAGGGTCCGCTTAGTAACGCCAGGGTCCGCTTAGTAACGCCAGGGTCCGCTTAGTAACGCCAGGGTCCGCTTAGTAACGCCAGGGTCCGCTTAGTAACGCCAGGGTCCGCTTAGTAACGCCAGGGTCCGCTTAGTAACGCCAGGGTCCGCTTAGTAACGCCAGGGTCCGCTTATAAGTTCAGTCTTCCTGTTAAGACTTAAGTAAAGCTCCAAAAAATAATAACATTATAGTTGGTCCTGGTTATTTTGTTATGTAAATTTGGTTAGTTTGCTAAATAAACGAGGAAGTGAAAATCTAAGCTTGAGTTGGCTTCGCCAATGTATTCTCTTTTATTCGTGTCCAAAAAACTGCTCCCGGCGCGAACGTTACGAGCGGCTAGGCGAATGACGAACAAACAGTTTACATATTCGTGCTTGTTTCTCGACTCCCCTCGCTCGCCTCGTCACTCGCGATGTGTAGGGCTTTAAAAAACAAATGGAAAATTAATAATCGATGAACATTCTATTTATTAATACTTTTGCTCAAAATGGCCTAAATATAATAGCCATCTTTAAAATTTGCTTACACTAGGCTGAAAATTGTGTACCTGCCTATATAAAGTTCCTATGGAACAGCCTGACATCTAACTTCAAATCACTCAACTAGATTAGATAAGTACCTACCATTTTTTATATGAATAGTACATTACTTAACTAACAGATGTCATCATGTTAGTAGTAAAAGTAAATATAGATAACTTTTTTGTTTATTTTTAGGTAAATACGTAAGTACATCACTATTGAATATTAAAAGGAACATAGTTATTTCCTTAAGCAAATACTCATAATAGTGATTAAAGCATAAGCTACATAAATGTGTAATATAGATCATTGACGCCATTTTGCGCCGCAATTTGAACCTATTATTATGACTGGAATCTCTGTCTTGCACAAGCAATTCACATAAGAGTGAATGAACAAGCTGCAGAATTCACTAGCTTTCTCTCTTTGTACCTACCTAAATTTTTATGCGAAAGATTTGTAAACATGGTGGCCAAGCAATGTAAAAATTAAGTGCTTAGCTGATGTAATTCGTTTTTTTTCGTGAATTTTAAAGAATATCGAAGTGGTTAGTGACTATACATTATAATAAACGTAACAAATCATGATATAAAACCTGTCGAGCGATGTAGTGGTTTTATATCAAGTATTTATGTAAACGTATACATTTATTTGGCGCCAACGTCGTAAAAACCGTTAAACTTATTATATTATTACATAAAAACATCAATTTTACAGGTGTTATTAATGAATCTATGAAATTTTCTGTCTCTGTTGTGGTCTAAAAAACTCAATTTTTAGTTACACGGTGAAATAAAACTGGTCCAACGAGTGTCGTCAGATCTGTCATTCGGACAAATTAGTATTGGAGTTGGAGGAGAAAACGATACTAATTTCTGGAAGTACTGTACATTGCATCTGCTGATAGTATTATATTGTAATGTAATCTATCATATATTTCAGATTACTGCAATGTACACACATACCCCATGAGTGAAATGAAGAAATACATAGTATTATATTTTGGAACATCTTGACCAACCTTGAAGTAAGTACCTCATACGTGATACGACTAGTAGCGTCATTAGATATTAATTGAGCTATTTAACAACTAAAAATTTTATTATGACCAGTAACTTGGAACAAAAAAATGTTTTTTGTTTTGGTACTAATAAACAAATGTCATGCTTTGATAAGTCATCAATATTTAACATACTCTTTCAAAACATTTTAAATGTTTCATGATGTAAATTGAGACAAAAAAATAATAATATTTAACATATCAATTAGTATTTTCAATCATTATATAAACTGAAGTTTGTGATTTGACAAAATAGTATGATGATTGTTTATATAAAGCTTATTTCAAAATAATTGCAAACAATGGATGTTTAAAACCGCTAATGATTATCTTATTTGAATAATTACAGTATAGTAAAAGAACTTATTGGAATTAGGAAACTAAACTTGTATTACTTTTCTTTTTTTGTAATTTTTCTCTTTGTTTCTCTTTTATTTTTTTATCAACATTAATTCCTTCTCAAGTTTGCTGGTAGTTATCTCTTTAAAATTTTAATCATGCCTTAAATACTTGTTTTTTGTGTCCTCATCTCTCTATATTATATCTGGATTATGTATAGGAAATAAATCAAATTTGATGACATAAATTTTTGAATGTTAACCTTGCTGAAGTTACAAATAAATAGTAAAAATTATTAGGAACTTATTTTTAATTCATACTAATTAATAAATTGTTAATTATTATATGTAATAGCCAAGGAAATTACCACATTATATCTCAGAAGATTAAAATACTTCAAAAACATTTTCTTAAATAAACACAATAAATCCTTTATGATTTCTATTAAAATTGTATATATAAATAAAATAAATAGAATATTGATAGTCTTGGTATGGTTATTTATGATTTTTTACATAATATTGTATTTTATTGTTACATAATATTATATATGTTAAATTTATTTTTAGAGATGGGCACAGAGGTGCCAAAAACGCAAGATTCAAGTGGTGATTCGGATTCTAACAGTGATTCCGAGGTAAGCTGCATTAATGTTTTTCTATTGCCAAATTGTGAATTCTATATAGTAAAAAAATATTATTTTTTATAAGTTTTACTTATTGTTATAGATGTTTAATCACATTTTGTTTTATAATTTTACAGAACAGCAGCTCAAGTGAATCTTCAGGTAGTGATTGGGAATGTTCTGGTAATAAACAGAGCAACACACAGAAACCACATTTCTCAGTTACTTCTTGTGACACTGGACTGAAGTTAAAAATTGCCGCGATTCTACCAAAAAAATCTACCCCCAAGAAAACTGTCAAGCCATCTGTGAAGAAGAAACCTCACGAGGTTACACAGAAACCATTGAAAGATAAGCCAGAGAAGAAAAAGTTGTCTGAAACCAGTTCGAGTTCAGAATCATGTAGCAAATGTTCATCTGACTCATCCAGTGAGGATGACTTGCCACTGAAAACTGTTAAGAAGAACTTACCAACTAAATGTTCCCCCCAAAAGGCTGCATCAAAGAATGCAAAAAATGTTATTAAAAGTGATAGTGATGAAGAACATTGTGAGGCTAAAGATACGTCTAAAAATAAAGACAAGTCCTGTGCTTCAAAGACTAATGTTAATGTGAAAAAAACTAAAAGTGATGATTCTAATAATGACATAAATGTGAAGAGAGGACAAGGAAGAAAACGATCTAAGGTAAGTACTTTAAATATATATTCCAATTTTCCATGAAATTTGTTTAGGTTTTAAGTTTATCTAATGTGATTATTGTCATTTTATTCTACAAAATTAATCAATAACACATAAAAAATTAATAAAATGGATTTTTTTATGTTTTACGTCATCTATTGCATATATCACGGGGAATATTTAGAGGAATTGTTTGGATTAGTCCTGGCCGCTGAATTTCACCACCGGACATCGTGCCAGAATTCAACCTGCATTCAACCTGTGTTGCAGATGTCTATGGGAGGTGGTAGTCACTTTCCATCAGGGAGCCTCTAATATAAAAAGATATTACTAAAATTAACAATGAGCAATAAAAAACATTTAGGATAATCAAACAGCAGCACTAATAACATTTAGACAATGCATATATAATACCACTTCAATTATTGAAAATCATTAAAAAAATATAAGCAAATAATTACACCTTATAGGCATATGGTTATTACCATATGAAATGTTGACTCAACAAATTTTCTTCATATTGTAGTCTTGGTCAATAGCATAATAGCATAGATTTTAGACTAATCATAAGACTCTTGTATCATTGTTGGACCATATACTGGAATTGAAAGTCTTTCTGTGTTGTCTGAGAAGTCAATTACGTCGAATGAAGAACTTTCTAACTGTTCCTAAGAATCGACTTTTTCTGGAACCCTATCTATCAGTGCCCTGGTAAATCAATGCATATAATACATATGTCATCTAATGAAATCAGAAACTATTAGTGCAGTATATGGAATAGAGGCTTATTTTTATTAAAATGAAAGTCATTGCTTGTCTTTCTCTTCTTTTATGTCTTCCCTTTTCTTTTATCAGCAAACATTGCTATTTCTTGTAAACAAGAAAATCCATTATTGCTGCCTCTGAAAGTTCCACAGTTACTGGAGCCACTGAAGATCTCTGTCCATATACATTAAAGCGCAGCAGAAGAAGCGCACTCTGGTGCCATGGTGACCTGGCTTCCTGACCAGTGTTTCATGTTGCACTGTAATAAAATCAACACTTTTTTCACCAACAAAATACATTTTAGGTTTCAAAAATATTTTTGCTGAGTTCCACATCAGCCTTACTTGAGGAACGAGCTCTTGTAAATGACTGAATGACTTTTTAATGACTGTAGTCGGAGATAACTTGAAAGCACTTCACCATTCTATGTAAGCCATATTTTAATAGTTCGGTTAATACTCACCCAAGATTATTGACTGACTGACTGACCAACTGACCCAAGTTGACATTTTCGAGCTTGTGAAATAAAAAGCATAAGAAGAAAAACAATAGTACAAAAAATTAAGTATCCAGTCTGAAAATAACCAAAAAAAACGGATGAGTTTCTCTGCATTATTTACTTCATAGAAACGGTTTTGCCTGGTTTGATGTTTCATCTAATTAATTCCTGAAACAGTAAAATAGAGCATTATTAATTAACTGAGTTATGACCACAGTGGCCAATCTCATAGATTATCTCACTGTACAAAAAATACCTATGATATGATATTCGATATGACGGGAGAAGATATTTTTTTGATTTCGAACGTGATTGTTATATCACTAGCAGCAACTTAACTTCAGGATGTTACTAAGAATCCCTTGAAAGTAAAATTCAATATTTTTACAGGATCTGTAGTGTTTACTTTATAGACAAATGAGAGTAGAAGTATAGGATACACTTGCAGATATCCTCATGTCCAGCACAGACTGGATGGATGATATCCTGATTAAAATAATAAATACGAAGTGACGGCCATGTTTGTTTGTCACACTGTCATGTCTATATACTCTTCAACCGATTATCATGAAATTTTGCATACATATTATCAAAAAGGCCATAGAGTACCTAATACCTCCTTACACACTGGTGAAGCCCCGGGTGGGAACAAGTATAACATATTTATAGATATTTTAATTCTGTGTTATGGCAATAGCAATGACTTTTTTAATTAGCTCATATAAGATACTGTTTTATTTTATTTTATATAGAAAACCAGACGGCCACTTGTGCCCTTGGAAATAAGTGGTCACCATGGTCTATAGCCGTTGGTTGTATGAAAAATATTAATCTTTTAATGCACGGTCAATGCTCCAACGACTATGGGAAAGAAAGTGTTGCTTTTTTCTGTTAAAATGAAGATTTACTACTGACCGATTTCGGGCCACAGCGTATAACACATACTATAAGGCACAAATACTTGTGCATTATAGTACATATACAAATGCTCATACGAGCGTTAACGCAAATGTACACTTTATAGAGAATAAAGTGTACACTTGCTCTCTCTCATAATTCGATAAGACGGCGAATCCTACACGACCGGAAAGAGTTCAGGCGCAGAGACAACGAATTTACGTGCTTTTTGTGATCTTATTGCATATTGGCGATGTGGTGGAATAAATGATGATTGAATGGAATCGACGTACGACGACGACGACTTGACAAGACTGCAGATTTGATCTCTTTTTATTGGTGTCGTTTTCAGATAAATTGTAGAAATATTTACATGGGATTTCAAGTTATTTGATTTTGCGCAAGTTTCACGTTTTCAAAAAATGTTCAAGCGACTTTTAACCTTTTTTCATAAAAATGTAAAATTTGTCACAATATATATCAATGTAATAAATTGAGATATATTGTTTACAGTTGTCGGAAATATTTATAAACTTAATTAATAGTATAAATTAGTTATATGCATAAACTAGAAATCAAGTAATTTAATAACGGACGCATGAGTTCGTCTCCGCTTTAATACAAATATAAATTATAATTAATAATTATTATTATTACTTAGCAAATGCAACGCGCATTCGTCGCGTCTATTCACACGAATTTGTAAACGATCGCCAATGTGTGTATCGCAACGTATGTTTGTCGAATTTTTCGTTGAGTAGCGAGGCGGATCGCGTGCACGCAGGTGTTAATGCGGCTTACTAATATGCGACTAGGGGTCTATGAAATATAATTATCATCAAGCTAAAAAAGTACAAAATATTTGTGCACATCTACAATTTTTACACGTAAACGTACAAAGTTGCTGGATAAATAAAAATATAATTCAATTTAGTTGTACACATTCGATAAAAATTCAATAACATATAATATTAATTATAATGGTCCCTATAATCAAATTTAAAGTGTATTAAGATATTCTTAGCAAGAAACCCATATTATTTTCTATAGCGTTACGTTTTTTGTACGAATTTATTATTTATTCTTTATGAATTCAATTCCAGCTGTGAACGTTAATAACATTATACAATCTAATGATATTATTTTTGATTAATCAATAACGTATTTTTTAATATTTTAAAAAGATATTGAAGTGTGACGTAAGATTCCAGATAATATAAAAACAACGATAATGTTTTTAGTCCTTTTCACTTTTATCAAGAAGAGCCGACATAGTCCAATATATGTCTCAAACCAAAATCCCAAATGCTCTTTCTAAAAGCATCTATGTTTTAAAAAACCAATGGCAGTTCAATTACAAATTATTAATCATAATGAATTTAATCGATTTTGTGAGTTTTAAAATAATAAAATACCATAAATGGCCTATCATGTGCTTAGTAAGATACATAATAATGACCTCAACCAAAATATTGTTCATACAGAAACACACAAACAGATCTGTGAAGTTACATAAGCGTGTATTTAACTTGTCTTACCCTATTTAATATTCAATCCGGTTTAAATTGAGGGGAATTTTATTAAAATATTAAGAAGGGTACTTTGTGTACGAATTTAAATGGTACCCAGTATTCTTTGTTATTATTCAACTTATACATTTTATTGCATAAGTTCTTTTTCTTGTTTACCACACGTGAAGCGAGGAGTTTATAGAAATAGGATGATTTTATTTAAAGGAGTTAAAAAGACCCTAATGTAGTTTTTGTACACCGTAAAAATGGGGTGAATATGGTTTACTTATAAATGCCCCGATAAATGTATCAACAAATATAACTATATTTTTAATAACTCAATTTTATATCAAATTGTTATTATATTATACAATCATCATACAATTCCTGTTAAATTAATGGGAAATCTAAAGTCTTAATATTCCGTAAATAATAAATATTAAATGGTATACAAATATACATATTAGTTTGTTTCATTATAAACGATAACATTTATTCAAGTAATACATAATCATAATCTAGTCGTTAAAGATTTAATATTATACAAGGTCATGAAAAAATAGTAATCAATGGTTATTTCACGTTTTTTTCCATGTGACTAGATGAAAACGCGCAGTTCGCATTCCAGACATCGAGATTTATTTTTGCGCTTCAAACGTTTTTATTTCATAAATGAAAATAGGTTATTGAGTAAAAATTTTTTAGTTTTTTCATTAACTGCACTGGTTGGACTATGTGCGTAATAAACACTTCGGTTTGGATATTAAAAGTATTGATTTGTTGTAATTATTTATGAATAAACTTTGCCCTGTAATATAAAGAGTTAGTCTATGATTTTATGCCTGACCTATTTATGCGTAAATAGGAAGATATCGATGATAATATAAGGTTCAAAATGTATAATTAAAAATTGTAAATAAAAATGTCTCATAGTTGTCCGTGACCTGATGAAAAAATGAAACGGACCTAAAATTGAACCAAAATGAAGTTGTCTAAAGACGATATCAATATAATAACTAAGGTTTTTAAATAAGTACAAGTAGAAAAAACGACCAATAACCACAAAAAAAAAAAAAAAAAAATTAAACAAATACACAAGTTCGCGTAGCTTGAATAATGCACAGCATTAGGAAGCCACCATACACATCAAATTATATGTAACGTTGTGAGGAACTTTGTATGTCAGTACACTCGCTACGAGTTTCAATCAAAAACTTAGAAACGCGATACTAAAAGTAATTGTGTTAATAGTTACACGAAATAGTTGTAAGAGCCAGAACGCACGCCCCAGATTGCTATTTTTGCATCCTGCTAATATGATGCGATATGTGAGTCAGATTGCATAACAGATAAAAAATTACCAATTTCCTTTTATATTCTCCATATTGATAATTTTTAATCGTTTTATTTAAGTAAAACAAGCTAAAATTCTGTAGTAGATATTATTATAGAAAACAAATGTATCATAGTATGATACATTTGAGCACCGCCCACAACTAATGTGCGAGTAGGTCATTCACTTCGAGGCCGAATAAAATGCTCATTGTTAGCATTGACGGATTAAATCTGTACAGATTTATTGCTCTGTCTTTCAGAACATCAGACTGTATATAAATTTATCGTAATTGAGATATTCGTAATCGAAAAAAGCTTTCATAATACTTCTTTTAAGATTTGCATCGCGATAAAGCATGCGTGGAATGCGACGGTCAGATCTTGTTTCGATCTGGCTCCTGTCGTATTATTGCAAACAATAAACGTAAGTGATAGGCGCGAAGGTGTCGTAGTGTGTAGCCTGGGTGGTAGAGCGTGCCGCGGTGGTTAGGGTAGGTGTGCAGCGTGCAGCATTTAATTAAGGCGGTGGGTGCGCTCGGTTCGCGTGCCGGGCGCCGGCCGTGCACTTCCGGTGCGCCCCAGGGGTGCTGCGCTTTTTCCTTACGGGGGAGGACTCTGATCGAGGAAAGCGCGACCGGTCGTCACCCGCGCCGAGGAATTAAAATTTTTCACGTAAACTGGTTTGATAGCGCGTACAGTGGCGGAGTGGGGGTCGTGAATACGCGTCGCGCCCGGTCATTAGCTGGCTCGCGGCGAAGCGCGCGCGCGTTTCTACTCCTGCGTGTGCGATGCCGCACAAATATCGCGTATACTCGCGTTTTACGTGCCTTAACCATTTCGCAGACGGTTTGGCTAATGTGATTTAGTGGTTGTGCTAAAAATTAATTAACGTGAAAGAAAATTATGACATGTGGTTGAATTTTTATAAATGTAAATAAACAATACCTATTGCTATTAATTAATACTTCTAGTGCTAAAATGATAATTTTATTTTGTAAATAAATTATGTGAAAAAATCAAATTAATTTTAACAATATTATATATCATTTACGTTATAAAATTAATTATTTTTACATATCTGTTATCCCCGAGTATTAGTTCATTAATTCGCCATCATTGAATCGTTATGCGTGTCGCGCATCATGACATTAATTTTGTGCAAAACAAACATGACGCTTTGATAAGCCAGCGAGACAACGCCGCAACGCAACGCGACCGCCGAATTTCCCTTATCAAACGCTTAGCGACGGCTCAAGGTCACACGTTATCAGACTCATTCTTGTGAATCCAATGGATTTTCTCTGTGATTGCGCGCACTGATGCAAATTAGCCATTTCTTTTGTCGATCACTTTTATGTTTTATTACAAATGTTTATGTTAATAGCTTTTAACAGTTTGTTAGTTAAATGTAAGAAGCCTTTTTAAATTTCGCATAAAAGGATGCTATTACTAAGGTAAAACTTAAATTTCAATGCTTCTTATTATTTTATTTGTGTGATCGATTTACTTCATTAATAAGTTTAATTCATAAAATATTTTAAAAAAAAATGATGCTTAATTAATTGTTTACAAAGTGGAACCGATTTTTAGCATAGTTCGTTATGT
This sequence comes from Nymphalis io, assembly GCF_905147045.1. Classification (NCBI taxonomy): domain Eukaryota; kingdom Metazoa; phylum Arthropoda; class Insecta; order Lepidoptera; family Nymphalidae; genus Nymphalis; species Nymphalis io. Next base: position 7,929,889 of record NC_065901.1, on the reverse strand, counting down.
AGATCGCGACCCAGTTGCGCGTGATTGAGGATAAAACAATATAAATAGCTCGTCAACGCTCGGACGTGAGCGTGAGCGTAACTAGTTCGTTCAAAACAGTGTGTGAGTGATAAGTGAGACTAGTGCAGCCGTGTGATGTTGGCATGATGCGGCACGCCGCCACCTCCGCAGCCTGGACCGCTCCCGGTGAAGTCTGGGAGTACGTCAGTCAACTCGTCAGCTCCTACCACGACCAGCACGATTGCCAGGTGCGACTCGAACTCCCCTTAACGTACACAATCAACTCGACCGTATCAATAACATAGCACAACACATGTGACTCACGTCAATTAGCTCCTCTCGTTGTACACATTATTTATATGCAAGTTTTCAATTAACACAGTCGATCGACCTCACTTATCTGGTTAATTTCATTACAAACAATTTTAAAGCGGGGAAAATTTTATTAGATTGACTGCGCTCGTATAGAAACGCGGTTACGTCAATCTCATTAGATATGGCACCCAATCTTATTAAAGACAAATGTCAATTTCTGTAAGTACCTACACAACCGATAAACGACTTTTAATATTACACGTTTATAATTTTACTAGGTAATATAATAAAAATACACTAATGCTCTACATTTTTATATTCTCCTCGTAATATGATTTAATGTCTCAGAATTTCATATGTTAAATTTCAAAATTGCCATTGGTGTAAAATACAAATTGTGTACAAGACATCAGCGACGATGATGTTATAAGCTCAAAACAATCACATTCATATGAATGTGATTGTTTTGAGTTAGCTTCTGTTCTTTGAACCTATTTATAAAGCAACCAATAAAGTGCCACGTAATAGACAGATCAAACTTGCTTCATTTGACCATGAAATTGTGATCGAGCGAGCGTGACCGCGTCGCGTGTTTAGACATGGTGTGCATACATCCATATAAATGCTCATGAGTACTCTTACAAAACAATTGACTTCACATTTAAAAAAATTATAATATAGTCAAATCTCGTATGTACGTATAAAAAAAAATAACGTACTACGTATTAGAATTTATTGCAGTTAACGTTTATTCGCGTGGGCGAGTTCATTTCATTCTACTCATCAAAGTAATCACATTTAATGAATATACCTTACGATCAACCTCATGGTCGTCATATAGTCTGGATCATTCTTACATAGAATTATGAAATTTAAAATTAAGTGACTGTTTAGTATTATTGCATTGTATCGTGTCGATTATTATTTTAATCTGACTACAGTACAGTAACAGCCTGTGAATGTCCCACTGCTGGGCTAAGGCCTCCTCTCCCTTTTTGAGAAGACTGAATTTTTTAATCTGACTGCTGATAACTATTTTATTCGATCTTCGCTGTGAAAGTTGACCTTGAGTATTGTTGGTTTTTTATTGATATAAATAGGTATTAAATCATGGATCCGGCTGTTAATAAGAATACGAAAAAAAAATTATATAAAATATTCTGTTGTTAATAATAGATGTCATTGATCGTTTCAAGGATATTCGATATTAACGGCTTTTCAATATCATCGTTTATCTCGTTTAAATTATAAAAATATAATAAAACACCGAATGTATTATTGTAGATAACACTGACATTGAATTCTTTATTTTAATAATGCTGTTAATCAACTTGTAGATTCGTGTTTTTGTAGCGATGAAACTCGGGAGTGACTAATGAATCTATTAATAACGTTGTTTTCTACTCTGTACATTTGTCATTACTTCTCCTGGTAATATGACTTTTTGCTGCATAACTAGATCATTATAAAAGAAAATGGAGGAATGCGATGTGCCGGCAGACCTAAGTCTCGCAACTGATTGATGTGCGTCGCCGTTAAAGCCCTGTAGATCTTATCTTGGTATCTAATAGCTTTAACGAGATTACGGTACACTACTTGTTCGATTTACATCTCTTCCTGATTATTATCGAATCGTTTTACGTTATCAATGTTTTCCTAACAGTTGTTGTGGACGTGACACAATAAAATATATTTCCGTAAATATTTCCTTGTTCTTTATAGTATTGTTTCATTATGCTCGTGTATCACGCCTCTCATTGCGAACGACTTTAATGACCGATTATGCAATACGTTAGTCCCATCTAAAGATGGCGATGATTCAGTGCAATGTACGTCGATATGGATATTGATAATAAACACTGTTCAATTACCTTATGGTAAATAGTTTCCTACGTCACATAGATACCTAAAAATGTATTTAAAAAAAATATATATATATTAAAATTTTATTGCGAATTCTTTCAAAAATAACCTTTTTCCTAATTATATATTAAAATTAAAACAACAATGTACACATTAACTAAGCTCAAAACTATTTTTTTTTAATAATAATGCAGCTTTATGAACGAATATTCGCGACGTTTATTCAAAAGGTGCATGCTTACATTAATGTCGGTGCGGCTCGGGCATAGCGGTCGTATTGCATTTTGCGGTATTTGACGAGTGTTGAATTTGCAGACGCGTTTATGACGGCGGCGGGAGGAGATGGAGATGGTAACTTAAACCGGTTGGACACCTTTAACGTGGCGACTGCCGGCTTTTGGTGACATCCGCAAAAAGTGCACAACCACATGCGCAAATTTCGGCACATTCTTAATCAAGACATCGATTTTCAAGTTCAATGTTAAAGATCGCTTCTAAGTTCGACCATTAGTGCATGCATGCATTGTGCATTGATTTTCTTCGCGCCGAGTCGTTATCTAAACCGGTTACACTCTTGTTTGTATATCTAGATGATTATAAAGTCATGTCTTGCAAATATAGCATTTCTACTTAGCCAGCCAATAGAGCGACGGATTTAATGATTCTATTAAAATAACTGGATACCGTTTCTATTGGGAGATCTAACTACATTCCTAATGTACAAACGTTAGTTATGATTATTACGCGAATAGTTAATTCTGACTGATTAATTCTGAAAAGATGAGTAAGTGAGACAGGTAAATGTTGTCAGAGAATGCAGTTTGAATGTATGCGAGTGTATTCGACACGTTTGCGTTTGCGCTCTCACTTGGTCACATCGATTAAATGCACCATTACTGCATGCTTATATTCAATCGGTCTCCTTTATAAGTAATTCGCCGACCCTCATACGGGCCTTTTGTATTAATAAACGCTTTCAATCAGGCTTCTCATGTGCCAATTAAATATATATGAGGGTCTTCTACTGTATTTAGTGTCTCGGGGTTTATAGATTTTTGTTTTATAAGAAAGCCTATCCAAAGTCATTGGTTTTCATCAGCCCACGGCTCTTACGTAATTATTAAATTTATTCACCTTGTTTATCTTTTTGAAGGAAATGACATCTAACGTGCTTTAAATTTATACCTCAACATGTGAACTTTATGGTCGGAGTGGGCGGTTAATTTGTTATTTTCTCTGAGATTTATCTCGTGTTGAGGTGTTATGAATTTAAATGGTAAAGTTAGTAGAATCAAGGGTTATTGCGTATTAAAGACGCGTCGAGTAGGCGCATGGGGAATCGGGATAAGCCGGTCCAACGGCCATCTTAGTTTTGCGTCGTTTAATAAAGCCCCTGCGACAACTGCACGCTTCAATAGGGCTGACAGTCATGATATACTTGTTTGCATAAGAGTACATTCGAGGAGCATTGAATATAAATCGCCCGTTATCATATCTACGATGCATACACGATCGTTTATTCATATGTTATTGTAACATTTTCCCACGCTTATTTTCTTTGTGATATTCTGGATTTTAAGGTTTCCATTCCAGGTTTTATGTATTCACGGTTTAATAATTTGTTAATTTAATAAAATTTCTAACTTTCTATCCATTAAATTGTTAATTAAATCTATCGTATAAAGCAAAAAAATTATATAGTTTTCATGTTTGGAGCGTTAATTTTAAATCGTTGTGATTATTATTACTTTCCAGCCCTAGCTACTGATCGGGTAATGCAAAACGAGGCTCGGGAATAAATCGTTTACATGGTTGTCGGCGTAAACTGGTCTCAGTATTCGTCGCGCTGTAAAATACTGCGGAGGTAAAAAGCTATCGGCACCACTGCACTTGTCATAACTTTATATCTTCTGATCAAGTAAGGTTTTATTGTATGAACATAATATGCAGAATAAGTTCTAAAATTAATAGCCATTTATAAAAAGGTGACCGATACATTTGATCCCAGAATACCACATCTGATTATAGTGTACGCACAATGTTGGTATATTTGTGCGGTTGGTACTTGTAGCCGTGCAGTGGCGGTCTTATCTTACCATTGGAGTTATTACGGGTCGGTATCTCGCCCATCGCACCGCTTCGATTGTTTCCGAACCCGCCACAAAGCCGGGCGCTACACCGTAATTGACCACTGTTTACTTCCACGGCAAAGTCTTATTTTATGCATTATTCTGCGGTCGCAACGTTTTAAAATATCTTTCCGTTAACAAGGAAGTATTTCAGTTCGATGAATGTTTTGCACTTTTTATGCTCACCGACGACTACCTTGAACCGTTCCAACAGCACTCAATTGCTCATACACTACTCTATACGCGACGTTTTATAGTTCTTATACTTTATATTTTGTTTGATTATAGTACCGACAATGCACTGTTGATATTTATAGCAATAGCAGCTGCCGTTTCGATTTTCTCGGTAATTCGGTAACCCCTTCCATAGTTTAGTGAATTATATTCATATGATACAAAGTATCGATAGTCGAAATAATTGACTTTATCTATAACGTGTTTTTAGTTCAAAACTATCGTAATTTTTAATAATATAATTAAATTTACTGCTGTATAAACAGTGTATCTTTTAGAATTTATTAGTTGCTTTCCGTGTAAACTGCGATGAAGTATGCGAAGTTCATTGGTAGATAGCGCCGGATGATTGCCGCCCACACGTCTCTCAAGTTTAACATAGTTCTATGCCATGTCACTTATCATTAATAGTAATACTATGAGAAGAGATGCTATTTATATTTATATTACGTTACATGTGAAGAATAAACTACGGTCAAGAAATTATGTTAACAAATTTAAAAAATACGAGCCTTTTTTTTCATAGCGGCTAATAAAACGAGTAGGTGGGTAAGTGTTATCTATGCAAGTATGCGTTGAAGCTGCTTGAAAAAAAACATCAATGCAGGCACATCAGAAATAAAATCAATCTAAATAATAGAAAGATACACCAAAGGTACGGCCAACACATCTGAGGAGTCTGAAAAATATATCTATTTATTTAATACTCAAATAAAAATTTAACTATTAAAAGCTTATTAATTTTAAATATAGTATTTCGTATTTGTGTTTAAGTACTATTCTTTCAATTTTATAAATTCTTTAGATGTTCTACAAAACTAAATAAAAATCAAATATTAATTATCGTTGTATTTAACTGTACGGTATTGAAGCGTCCTTGGATGCATCTCCTCAATTAGTGGGGGCGGTGATCGGAACCATCGTATCCGCGTGTGCCGACTGACGCGTGGGAATGCAGTACCCCTACCTCCCTTACCACATAAACAAAGCTACAGAGCTGTTTTACGTAAAGCATTCCTTTACCTATTATATAAAAGTTTGCGTTTATATAATTTTGCTTTTGTGATTTTAAAATTCGTATTACTTTAATTTTATACATCTTTATATATGAAATTCTGGTGCGCGTGTGTTTGTTATGCATATCCGTCTAAACGTCGAGCGATTCTGATGAAATATTTTTTAGTACTAATAAGTCACTTAGATGGCTGTTAGCTATAGTCGGACCCGATATGATTTGCGTTGTTTCCGAAACCAGTTTTTTTATTACCGAGCATAATTTTTATTAACATATTTGATTTCTCACATAAATAAAATATATTATCCTTAGTTTTCAGCCTCCAATCGTCTCTGAATTTTTTTTATGAAATATTTGCTTATACCGTAGGAAGTCATATAGGATAGGATAGGAGAACATTTATTTTGTATTCATGAAGTGGAATATCACCTGATAGTTTTTGAAATTCAATTCTGTTGTCAACTGACTTTGTTATATTTATTATGTGAGACAGTTTCGTACACGTTTAATCAAAAATGTTCCTTATTATCTTAACTGAACAAAAAAATTAAAATTGTTATTCTTAATACTTGTTTCGTTCTGGGAGCTCATTTTTAATTGTAATTTTATTGTCAATCGAGGATTAGTTGGTAATGTCTATCACGTTGTATGTATTATGGTAATTTGCGGTCATTACAATTATCCTGTATAATTATTTTGTAATTAATCATTAATTACTTCATTGTTTTTAACGTAGGATCGTTGAAGCAACAAGTAATTGAAGATGTATTATTATAGAAACTAATATAATTATTTTATGTAAAATATTATCGCAATATGAGAGTAATTATTGTTATAATAAAACCGAGTTTTAAAACTACAATGTGTATTATATTATATTTTCAGTATTTATAGTTGAGTTTAAAAATATTAAAATATATCGTACAAACAATATAGAACGTTTATTCCGATATTTGTTAAATTGTGGCATCTTAGTAGTAGTAGTATAGATGTATGGTTTTTAACTGATTCTAGGTGCGAGTTTATGACCGCATGGTTTTGCGCGCTACTATTGTTCTAATAGGCCCTCGGCCCTCCTCTCGCACTTCGTAACACCCGGCTTGTTACTCGCCGACTTGAGGTCACGCGTTCAACTTGATCTCGTCGATTCCCCACGTTTTTATGAGAATTGTTTGGATGGATTACTTAACCGACCGTTTTGTGCTCAGGGTATAATATAGTTGCCACTTCTTCGGTGTATCGTACATAGGTAGATCGTTTTATGTTATAAATATTTCATATTTAAAATTTATCTAACAGGTTTGCGATCACGCTTACAGTCAGCTTTGAGTGCAGACAACGGTAATCGTGCAGCGACTATCGTAGTCAATTAATCTCAAACTGTTTCACTGTGACTTTTTGACGTGCCGTCCTGATTCCGTGTTACAGTGACGAGGTACGGCAATATTTTACACATGATTAGAACGGCGCGCACCGGCACTGTATGGGTAAGCAAATTGCGCCGAACGCGACGCGCAGTCACGATCTGAACTTCGCGGCAACCCGGGAAAATTTCTAGAGAATTCCAACGTAAATGCTACAGCAGATATTAATGGGATTATCGGTGTTCAAATATGAGCACCGTGCGTGGTCTTAAAATGTTTCATTAAAATATTGTAATCTATTCGGAATTATATAATATAATCTAATAAATAGACTTAACATTCATTGAAGTTCCCAAGGTTTCAGGCAATTTCAAATGTATTTAGATCGGGACTTCTCAAGTCGTTGGTTATTCAAATGAGACAAGGTTCTTAGCCGATTATATCGCGTAACGGATAAGGAAGTTGCGGTCTGCTATCTTGTCATCGCCGGGAATACTGCCACTACGTCGTGAATGTTGTGCATAGCACGGTACTTCATTACCAAGAAGCTATATATATAGTCGTATAAAATATGATTTCTCAATGCTCGTTGAGGCTTACACCCTTTTATTCAGAGCGACTTAGAAAAGCAACCAGTTATAAGCTAGCCTAGCTTTCATGCGATTACTGCTTATCGCAAATCATTATTTTCCGTTTCGAGAATTGGAATGCAGAATCAGTAATAGTTAAATCTACGATGAGTTATATTTTAATGCACAAAGCACCTCGTTTGTCGTGATGGTTTGTAATTAAAACAGTTGTAACAGTTGTAAGTTAGAGTACCTAGTATTATATATGCTACATGTATTTATTTATTTATTTTTATTTATTTATTTATTTTTAAGGACCACTAGTAGCTACTACATGTTTTAATGACAAATGTAAAACAATTTAGTGAAAATAGCTAACATGTGAAGCTTTTTAAAGTAGCCACAACAATTAAATGTAGAGTTGTATAGTATTAGTGAAATTGGACACATGCAGGTTTCCTCACGATGTTTTACAAGACTCGCCTGCCACAAGACTAAACTCGAGTCTAACAGATTTTAACAATTTTTATTATTTATTAATTTTTTTGAATTATGTATTCATAGTTCAGCAACCTAATATTCACTCCCCTGTTACTAAATTATTTAAAAATGCTTGAATACATTAAGGGTACGAGTGTTATTAGTATTATTACACGAATGCTCCATCCATTTGCGCCCTAATGTGTGCACCTTAATTAGTTTGGTCAGGATCTGTAGATTATGATCGTTGGTACCTACTACGTTAGCGGGCGCCTAATTCTGAGTCATGGGCGCCTGTGTGGTTTGAAGTGTTGTCGCGATGTAAGGTTGACAAATACAACAAACAAGTTAATTAATACGTATTTTGACGGGGTTTTTTTAACCGAATGGTTATACATACCGAGTACTAACACCACGTCTCATGGCTCTGTATTTATTACGACGAATTATTCAAATAATTTTCATCTAGCTACTATTTTAATATTTGCATTTTTATCCTAAACATTTTAGGATAAAAATGCATAAAATTATTTAAAAATTTAAATCTAACATTTCACTTTATATCGATTTAATACATTAAACAAGAATGGCGCGAAATCATAATTAGTTTTCTAGTTATAATGAAGTAGATTTAAAATATGCATTAGTCAAATATGAATAATAATATGAAGTTCTTAATATAAATTAATAACCTAATTGTTCGAAAATTTAAAAATATTTCTTTAACGAAGTAAATGTTAACGCGCTAATTAAAATGCCTATCACTCAAATCGAGTCAATAGGTTAGTCGGTAACCATTCTTCAGGTCGACGTAGTAGGTGCGGTGTGCATCGGTGCCTGCCCGCCCGGAACGGCCAAGGCAACCCTTCAATCTACATGAGCGTTGTCTACGTGTAATATACAAATGAAAGCCACATTTCTGTATCATTAGCGAGTATTACTGTAATTAAAGCTTTAGCTTTTGATAATGCTTTTTAACGTGATGATTTTTTTAAATTACTTTTTATTTGAATATTGCGTATCCGTGTTTATAGTATAATGATGTTGACTAAAGTCTTGATGTTAGACACTGATTTCCAGCACTTCTCTTGCGGTAGATTAAATTTCGTATTATATATTCACAAATAAATAAATTGTATTTTTTTAAAATTAGGTAAACGGACAAATTGGCTACCTTATCTTAAATGGTCAACGCGTCTCGAAGACACAGTGTAAGAAATATTAACGATCTCTCACACCGCCAATGCGCTAGCAAACTTGGGAACTAAAATATTATGTGCTCCTAGTTAAGCTGGCTCACTTACCTTTAAAATAGGAACACAACAGTTACTAAAAGCTATAGTATTCTAATAAGCTTATTAACGCGAAAGAAAATGCTTCCATGCCTCATAATATACAGGATATCCGGTAAATAATATTAATTAACCCAGCAGGTACATGTAAAGGGCCCCTGGCTGCTCAGAAAAAAAATAATGTTTACAAACTAGTCTAGGAAATATGTAAATATGGAATATAAAAACGGAAATATGGTTTTAATGTTTTGAATGTCGTCAGTTAATAATGCATCTCTGGTGCCAAGAAAATGTGGTCAAGGGTGGCCAAGTGTACTGAAAACATGACTGATACTTTTTGTAGTTTCTAAAATAGTCATTTAACTAGAAAATTCGCATAAAGTTCTCTTGTAAGTACATATCGGATTTTCCATTATTTACTGGACACCTGTATACATGTAACGATAGGTCTAACTTTTATGATCTACTAAATATTTGATAGAATTCAGCGCTCTACTCCGATTTTTTATTGCGTCATTTAGTTTGCTTCAAAACATTGACATATGTATTAAATGTTCGAAAACTAAACGCGCTAAAGAGGCCGATTAGACATTTTAGACACTCGAGATAAAACGATAGTGTAATGTATGGTTTGGGAAGAGATAATTTCGTAAGGGCGTACCCATTCTGAAGTATTCCGCTTCATCTTTGAATAACCTCATGGACTTGGAAATATATTTTGTTAACAAAGAGGATTCTTAATAAAATAGTAAAATTTGATTGTGGTAAGCATAGCATTAATGCGAAATTCTGAAAGGGTTTGGTAAACTAGCCGACTATGAAAAATATTACCGAATGTTATCTCATCCCTGATATAAATAATCTTTGAAATTTATTCTATCATTATTTACGGAAAATTTACTTTATAATGGTTTTGATATTTTAGTTGAATTGTAGTGTAATTTTCTTGTCTATTATTGGTCGGGTAGAATAGGTATATCAAATATCTAAAAGTAGTTATCTCAAAGGTTAAATTCTAATATTCATATTCATATAATTTAGTTACATAAACATATAATCCACTCTTTATTAAAAATACCTATCCTTAGTTTAAAATAAAAATAATATACAATTGGTTAATAAAGTTAAAACATACCTATAATATTTTTTGTATTATAAATTCAACGCGAGTCACGAGGAAAACCTCGTTTCGATATCACACATGTGTCTCGATTTTACAACATTGTTTTTAAGTATATGTATTTAAAATGGCGGTTGAATCGTCAAGACGCTCTCATCGTCAGTCTTCCAGCTACTTAATATTCATGATTGTATATCGTAAAATGTTCGTCGTTATATAAAATACTCCGCTCTATTAAACGTAAAATACTTTCTTTGCAGTTTTGTTAATTAATAGATTTACAGTATTATATATATATATATATATATATATATATATTATAAATTTATATATATATATATTATAAATTTAATAAATACTTCCATCTTTCATAAATTATTTTCATCATATTGAGGTAATTGGACTGTGGCCTAAAAATGATTTTGTCTGTTCGGTTCGGTCAGATTATAAATATGTAATAATCTTCGATCACTAATAAGAACTAATAATATAATTAATGAAGTATAATGTTACGAATATTATGATATATTATAATTTTATAAAGGAAATGTGTTATTAACATATGAATCATGCGGCTTTGAGGATTTAAATATAAATAGTTAATATAGTAAATACAAATATATGCATATAAACAGTTACTGTACAAATCATAACCGCGTGGAATAATGGTAAAAATGCATTTAGCCGATAAATTGCAATTCCGATTCTCTCGAAGAAAAATGAACCAACAGTGAAGGCAGTATGACGAGTTGTTTTAAAAATGTGTACACTATTACTTCAAGCATTTTCAACATATATAAGTAGGAGTTAGAACTCAGGATATATGTTGTGTTAATTAAGGTGGAATTCATCTAACGCATGTCTCACATTTGTTTCAAATGCATTTGAAATATCTTTAAAACTGTGCTTTGCATTCAAAGGTGAAATCTGCAGTAACTAGTATTTTTTCTTTTATAGAAAATTGTTAAAACCAATACTTTAATTATATTGATTGGAAATTATTGTGCGACAAATAACTTGAATTATACTTATCGTTTATTATTTCTCATTTTTTTTATAAATAGTGTCTAATTTAAAAGAAAAATATCCTGTTATGGACTTTTTAAGACTTGTATGTAATTAAGTACAAGTTTTGTGTCAGTATAAGCTATGTTCCCACCCTCTAAGCACGTTTTATTGCCTTGATTACGAAATATCAAATTTTCACTGATAAAATAAATGTATTATATCACCTTCATAAAGAAACTTACTTAACTTCAGTAAATATTGTATCAAAATTCATCGTGTAATTTTGAAGAAGTAGACGAAGAAACTGATGCGAACAGTAATTTATTTGATACTACGCAAATAAACAAAATTAAAGAATTTGATTTTTTAAAATAACCGTTTAAGTTAATGTTTAGGAGTTACTAAAACCATAACAACGGTTTTTTGAAGTTTAGTTTACCGCTGCTAACTAACAATTTAACTATTTTATATAATTCAAATATACATTATGTACGTTGAAATTTGAAAGATATTCGTTTCATAATAACTAATAATAAATAACAATAAATATTGATTTCAATTAAAGAAACTAGTATAATTACTTATACGTTTGTACTCTTGTTCATTAATAAAAAACGGACAAATTGAAGACGCCTTACCTCCGTGTGTGGTTCCACTTTCCATTAATGGTATTAAAATTACAAATAACTTGTACGCACGACGCTAAGTAATTTTTTTTACCTTAATCAAATGCCACGGCATTCTTTGAGTATTTTTTATACGTATTGATAATATATATATTACTTTAGGAAGTCTACGACTAAATGGGCTACCTGATTTTAAGTAGTAAACTTCGATCATTCGATTCGGGTATTGCAAGTAGTAGATTATGCGACCTTTACACCCTCAATGGAGTGCCAACCATGGAGCCAAGGATCTAAGATGTTCTTTGGGCCTCTAATTACACGGGGTCACTTATACTTCAATTTGCAACTTAGCTATGTAGAGTATCAATGCTAGGCAGATTTAAGGTAATGTTGAGTTTATATTTTAAACACGATATGATAATATGAGCAACCAACATTCGGAGCCGTGTGAAGGAATAAGCTCCCAACCTTCTTCTCAAGTGGTGGATAGGAGGCCTTAGTACAGCACTAGACCGTAGGAGTACTATCCTCTCATCGTATACTTACCTATAATAAATGTATAGCAGGAGGTTTGAGTATGAAATTAAGAAGTTTTTAAAATATATTAATATTATACGAAGGTATATAAACAAAATTTTATTTAATAAATTTGAATAAAATTAAAACGTGTCGAACATTACGCAAAAAGCTGACACTTAAATGGTTATTTAAAATAAAATGATATCTTTAGAACATGATTTTAGTTTTAATACTTCATTGTCCTCTTTTTGTATTGACGTGTCCTTTAAAATGATTTCGATGAAGACCGTAAACAATATCATGGTGTTTTTATTTCGTCGTCGCGTAGCACTTGTATTCACAATGTGACAGAGTGACATCACGACTTATGAATGTGTGCTGAGAAGTGTTTTTGTTAAAATTATTATAAACGGCATTAATAATCGAGTGTTTATAGAGATGACTTGAGAACGCGATGCGTTTTAATAAGATATAATTTATTTGTTCGTGTAATTGAATCAACAGTGTTTGATAGTTGGCTCAATAAGCCACTTAATACTTTAACGAGCTGACTATTAGCTTTGTATGATTCAAACATGTTTCACAATTTATTCGTCGAGAACCTTTACCGTTTAAATTGTTCTTGGCACTCGGTCAAAAGTAGGTACATCATATGAAAAGGAAGGTTAAAACTTATAATTAAAAACACATTGCAAGTACTGTGACTTGCGTTAAAGTGATAAAATAAAATAATATTATTATATAATATGTAGTTTAAAATAAATTAATGCCCCAGTGATAATTAATTTTATTATCAAGGAATAAAGAACGTTGCATCTATTTAAAATATAAAAAACTCAAAAATAAGCAATAAGTATATAAAATTAGGTTTTTCCTTGATCTGAATAAAGTAAAGATTGTAACGCAAAGTCCGTCGATCAGACAACACGTGTTTTATTTGCGAATTGATGATCACACCAGTTTGGCAGCCCCATTACATTTTTTTATATCGTTTGTCTGATCGCTGGCATTAGCGACGGTTATTTATCTTAACAGGTACGCTGTTTTTGATAATATTTATTATTCGGCAGCTTTGATTGTAGTTTTAATATCTCAATTAATTTATTCATATCCGAACGTTGAATCGGAAAAATAATATGAAGCAAAAAATATTTTATTTCCATTGTTTTTTTCACGTATATTTTAATAGACACTATATCCGTTTAATATTATTTACGATACATATGTAACTTTTAAATGTCTTTACAGTAGTAGTTATAATCCAATGTAAAAGTATTAAAATATTTCATTTTATAAATATATATAAGTATGGAATGTTATTGATTAACAACGATATATGTAATTCTATGTAGAATTATTATGCCTAGTATTATATATTTTATTATAGTATATTTATCAATTATTTGTTAAATTATTTACAGTATCTATAAAGTTTATAGATACTTGGGTGCACGCGTTTCACATACCATTAAGTTGCGGTTTCTAGACGCAACACCCACTTTGCACATCGTGAACACGCTCGGACATTGCTTTATTTTAAAACCGCAATGTGTCTTTCGTGTAATCACTTGTTCATTTTATTATTAAATTATGGTTATTAAATACATTTATAAACTTTTTTTTAATAATACTCAACAAAAAAAGTACTTTTTTTTGGGACTAATAATTGAAATAATGTAATGTTATAAATATTACTGTTTATATGAAACTATAAATCATGAAATTTATATAAGTATAAATATTACTTTGATGTTTTCGAATAAACGTACTATTATTTAACTTATTACTTTTATTGCTAACGGTAACAATAATAGAAATAATTGATGAAGTTACTGATCAAACTTCATAAATGTAACAGCTTACCGCAGTTAATAACACATTCAATACGCCAAATGTCAATATCATGACTCGCCGCCGGAGCTTAAAAATTACGCTCTCGGTTAAGCAACTGTGTAATTATTACTTATGTTTATTTAAGCCAGCCATACCAGTCATAAAAACGCGATATCCTCGACGCAAATAAATGTAATTAAAGACTGCCGTCCTCATATGTGCGATGGGTCTGACTGGTGGTCCTTTTGTCCTTGTCCTTGTTTTGTTTTTTTTTTTCGACTTGCAATCAGCTTTGTTGACGTGCTGTTTATTTGCATACACCCTTGAATTGGATGGATTGTCAGAAGTAACTGCATTGTTCGAATATTGATTCTATCGTAATGTACTAAACGCTAGCTGTCTTTCGAATTATCTGAGATCGAGACAAAAAGGCTGATTGTAATTGTTTACCATCTGCTCAAACACCGTGAACTGGCCATATGCCACAAAAAATGTACTAGACAATGAGGTTCGCACATTCGGTTTATCGAGGTGAGTGAACCTTAGTAGATGAACATAGTCTATAGTTTTTGTTGGTGTTACGTCTGTACAAAAACTGATTTAAATAAACCGACTAAAGCATTGATACGGGGCACGTTTCGTTGCCTCAAATATTCCGAATCAATATCTCATTTTAAACATGCCTCCGACTCTGTACGAACTTTGAATATATAAATTTTAGTTTCCATTATCTAAATGTTGCGTAATACTTTTTTTACACTTATTTTTAATCGCCTATAATTATTACAATGGCATTTGGTCTTTAGATGGAATATTGTTAGTAATGTGCTGATCATCAAGAATTGACACATGATTTTTAAAAGCAGTGTTGTAGCTTTAACATGACATTACCTTAAATTTGGAATAGAATATCAAAATTTAAACAATATTTCCATTGCCTTTGTCCACACAGGCAATGCCATTGTTAATTCATAACAAGCATTTACTTTTCATACGTTTTGTCATAGTACAAGATGGTATGAGGTTTTCATAACTTAACTGCAGATTTATAAACACGATTTATAGGGATTAACAGTCGATATGTATCATGAATATAAATGAGTCGAGACAAAAACGAGATGTGTCTGGAGAGAAATAATAAGAGGCGTTCGACAGCAATCGTCTAGCAACCAACGTCCTTGAGTGCAGAAAACCTTGATGAGTACAATCAACCGCCACCGGATAGCCGCCTTCATTCAGGGCTGCCAATTAATAATGTAACCTTTAATCCTGTATGCACGCTTACTACGCGCGCAAACTGTCATTGCAACAATGAAAAATGTATAAATATGCATTTATTTTCCGTACATTTTTTTGTACTTCGAATTGAACTTCGAAGCGAGCTTTTAGATGTAATAATAGTTCTGAGGGAATATATTAAAAAAAAAAATAATTGAAATGTTGCACTGTATTACAGCCCTGTTCTAATAATGCGTAGGTGCTAGCAACTGACGACAAAAAACTAAAACTGAAAATAATCTTCTATTAACGGCGTGGTTTACGATACTCGTTCCGATGCGGGCTATCCGTATATGTAAACCGGTGATTATGTGCATTGTGATAAGATTACTTTATCTTGTACTTGTTACCACTGAATTTTAACTAGAAGACATCCGAATTTAAATAACTTGATGTAACGCTTCAGTAATAATCGTTTTCACTATATCTACTTCACAGCTCTTTGTCCGAGAGCAATTCAGTGAATGAGTGTGAAGTGAATAACTAAATTACAAAGCGAAGATTTCCGGCAGCCGGTGATTATCTGAACGTACCATTACATTCTCAAAACGGCTCCGTATATGTGTCACGTTTAAAATTCAACTTTAACTCAAATTGAATTTAATTTGAGGCACGAACTGTCAACTTATCGAATATAAATTCTCTTAATAATCGTTACCAATTACGCGAATGTACGGCCTCGCGGTATAATATAATCATTTATAGAAATATTGCAACTGCTGATAGGTGCGTGGGATTGAGATCTTTTTGCAGTTGTAGGTAAGATGTAAAATGAAATGTCCATAGAAAAGCTGATTGATCTTTTGGACGTGAGATGCAGTGATCGGTTATCAGCTCGCCGCACTGGCCACCGCAGCGCAAGCGGTTTGATATTATGAAACGATCGCAATTTGCGATTGGCGATACGTATTGTTTTCTGATTAATAGATTTTTGATATTTATTTAGTAGCAAATAACATACGTCTAAATTGTAACGTAACTGTTCTATACTAATTAATTAGCTCGTTCTTGTTATAGCTAAAATATAATGGAAAGCTAATATGGAACGGGCTCACGCAATCGTAACTATTTATTAGTCATTGTTTATGTATGTGAACATCATTAGCGCTTGTGCGGAGAGATTCAATCGTAGTATCGCTTTACATGCTTAACAATACGCGCACGCAAATATCGCTGATCGGCCTTTCTCTTGCCCTTCCGCTATTTGATATCTCCGCCCGGACTGAAGCTCGATTGTCTGTCGCAGTCAAGTTCACGGACTTTCTTGATCGGTCAGCATTCGAACTTTATAGTATTCTAAACACACTTTAAAAAAAGGTTGTTTTTTTATTTTCACGAATTACTCGAAAGCGGCTACACCGATTTCGATGATTTAAACTTTTCGCTATCACATTACATATTTAGGTTTGAAACTTATTCCACCACGCTCCTCCAATGCGCGTTGGTGGAATACACATGTGGTAGAATTTCAGTGAAATTCGACACATGCCGGTTTCCTCATGATGTTTTCCTTCACCGTTAAGCACGAGATGAATTATAACACAAGTTAAACACATGAAAATTCAGTGCCCGGGCTTGAACCCACGATCATCGGTTAAGATTCGCACGTTCTTACCACTAGGCCATCTCGACTTATTATAAAACAAACTAAAAAAAAGTCAATTAAATCATGTTATACTTTTTAGTGCATTTTTTGTTATATTGGAAGTCGGTTTATTTTTTTAAATGTTTGCATTTATTAGGAGTGTTATTTGTTTTTGTAACTAAATTTTTCATGCTTTGTATGTGTCTCAAAGTTTATGTTGCTCATCAAATCGTGTTTGAAACTGATAGATTATGAATATTGGCAGTTTCGATGCAAGAATATATCTAATTAGCTGTTAATTTGATATAATATTCATAAAAGGTATGAAATGTGCGTAAAAATTTGAAACGCATACTCAACACTTCGTAATTCGTGACGCTAATCGCCATGTTCTCTGTAGATGCTATTGAACACAATATAATTTAAGATCAACCTCGATACGCGATCATTAGAGTGTTCCATTACCAGCGGGTATTGTTTTCGACATTCGGACTCGGGGTCGATGACTCGTGCAAATAACTTCCAAGTATCAATTTGTGTCTTAGACCACGTAACATAGTTTAGTTTTTTTTTTGAATAGTTATAAAATCATCGTTAAGGTTTTAATGTTCTAAGAATGCTTTCGCTGTCTAAGAAATCGCAATATTTTACTTCAGTGTACTACAGAGTTAAATGGTCACTGATTTATTAATATAATAAATTGTTTACGCTTAAGAGACGATTCTTTCTCATTTGGTACTCATTACGATTTTTTTTAAATTCATAGGACTTTCTGTGCACAAAAAATTAAAGATTAACTTTACTACAACATCATTTTTTCATTTTAGAAATATATCTCTCGATATTGACAATTTGTGTTTAGTGTGAAATTAATAGTATATAAACATTAAAATAAAAGCGGCCATTGCACAAACCATGCTTTGTTTTAATTATAATCGTTGCGTGACTTCATTGTGTACAAAAAGTCTTACATTTCCAAAATTTTACCATGCGTCTGTATGGATAAAAAAATCCTATACTAGATTATTATAAAATAAATGGAATGCACAGACATAATTCTGTTAAAATTTATTTATCTATTGGTATATATGTATGTCGTTATACTGACATGATTTCATCGTGGAGTGTCCCTATTTTCACAAACAAAAACGTTTTGAAAGCTATTCGATAAACGTTTTGTGTTTGTTTGACTTACTGTCAGATATAAATCTCCGTAGATCACGAGGTCGTTAATGTGATATTCGTGTCGGCGCCGTCTGACTTAGGTACAGGCACCGTTACACTATTGTCGATTCAAACGTGAGACGTTTCATATAAATTTAATTTTTTTCTGACTATGATTGCCAGGTATTCATTGATGTAGGTATTAGTTATTTTTATTTTACAATTTTTTAACCCATCGTAAAGAGTTTTAGGTGTCTATGTGTCCATTTGTCGCATCGTAGCTAAAATATGTTGAGTAAATAATTAAAATATATCATACCGTAAGACATATTTAGATATTTACAAAATGTTGCGCTTTATTAATAATTTTGAGAGTCACCAGTAGTTGTGCTTCTATGAACCATATTATCTATAATGAATTGGAGAATTTCTATAGTTAGACACGTTAATCTCAGGACTTCAGTCCGATTTGTGTAAATCTTTTTGCGTTACATAGCGTTTACGGGCGAAGGTTATTAGCGACATGACTTCATGCTGCGACCACAAGAGGTGGATCAATGACCGTAAACGGGAACCAATTTGGTAAACTAGAGGAAAGTACTCTTTATGTATCATCATCAGGAACGGATAATCGACTCTACTTAATGCGTATATTGGGTGCACATAACGATTAAAAAACATATCTGATTTTTTTATTGTTTTTATCATGACCATTCTTGCTCATTTTTTATTATTAAAAAAAAAAACGCATCGTATCTCTATTCAAATGACACAAGGACGCTATTGTTTGCTTAATTACAAAATCATGTTATTAAATTGATACTTACATATTCGATCAATCATTTATAACAGATCATAATAATATGATAAAAAGTAGATACTAAGTTAAGTATCTACTATCTGCAATATTATTGACATATTGATGGAGACAATTTATATGATAGAAAAATAATTATAAAATATAGAAAATATTAGAACTGTTTTTACAATTTGTGTAAAAAACGTGCTGTGTTAACATGGGGTAGTTCAGGGTGTTTGATATGCGAGCCGTGATAAGACCACCGGCCACACGACACTTCAACCCCTTGCATTGCGAGGGCTGCTTGCCCTTCCGCCTTATTGATTAGTGCCCTTCATACATCACCTTATTGCTCAACAATTCTTACAAATAAGTTATTATTAACTTATCGTTAGATACATTATTAGCTGCGATTGATATAGCTTGTCTACTCAAGGTTTGATTTACGGTGAAGGTTTGAATATACTAATAATAACTGCTTTATGAATCACATTTGTAGCTGTATTTTATTTTGTTAGTGATAAATTCGTCGTGAATTCATTATTCTGAATCATAGGTAATCAGATCATTATTAGATACTGAACTTCAAAAAATCATAAACCATTATAATTAAGTACGCCGAAAATTAATTGCAAGAACGATGACAGATAAGCCGCGTTAGACAAGTCAAATAATGGAAGCGTGCTGTAAATCCCTTGCTTTCATTGTGTTATCGAAAGTCGTGAGTTGTACATTCGTTCTTCAGAAACTAACTGGAAAGGGAAAAACAACTTGGTGTTATATGCAGTATTATCGTATATATTTATTGGCACATATACGACTACTTTCCACTAATCGCGCACGACCGGCGCGAACGCGCAAACTAAACATCGATATTTTCGGTCATACACGATGAACTAAACTGCAAATAAAACGAATTTCAAGCAATATACAGGAAATGTATGAATGGTCGTTAGATTTAATGCACTGTTTGTGTAGCCTGTTACGAATGTAAAGGTGCAGTATTGCGGCCAGTGAGAGCCCTTGCGAAACAACTGTTGGTACTAGTTACGCTAAATCAATCTTGCCGAGCTAATGGCACCTCTCGCTCAAAGTGATTATTGTCGTTAAACTCTGCAATTGCTTCAGCATTCTTAGCAAGTACGAAGCTATCTCAACGAATATTATGTCTCTGGTTATAAATTATCTCTTTGGAAAAGTTATCATATGAAAATTTTTGTTGGAATTATTTATTTCTTTTAATTTATGCTACAACATGTGTACAAAATGTTGTTTTTTTGTCGAAAGAGTTAATAATCCATGCTTATGACTGTATGTTTCGTTGAATCGATGATTAAATATGTCTAGATAGAAAAACGATAAAAACGCCAACAAATGTTCTTTGGAAATTGTTAAAACTAGTGATACGGACCTTTTTTTGGTTGTATGTTAACAATAACAGTAGTTTGAAAGTAATCTTAAATAGTTTAATTAAAATATTTACAGTTAAATTATTTACAGTTTGCGTCATCAGCGGCAGAGAGCGGTGCATGCGGTAGTAGTACGTCATCATCGACTTCGTCATCGTCATCGTCGTCGTCCTCATCCTCATCATCATCTTCTGATTCCGACACTGCGGATGCTGCTGGTGGCTCTGCAAACACGTCGCCGGATGATTCCAACGCTGCTCTTGCTGCCGCTTGCCAATTGCAGGTAAGCATGATTTGTAAAATGTTAACCTCATAATTTTAATATCAATTACAAGTTACATCCTCATAAACACTTAATGTTTTCTTTACTTTAAAAAAACAAATATCCCACAAATTGGTATTTCAAAATTTATTTACAGTACCGAAGATAATTGTAGCCATCAAATAATATTTTTTTATTAAATGTTTTTCTTTTTTAGTAATCTAGGCTATGCTATTATAAACTCATCCGATAATCCGAAATATATTCCATAGGTCATCGACGATGCGGACCTTGCGGAACTATTTCCAGAACAAACATCGAGCGCGCCGGCGCAACAGTCCAATTTCTCGACCTTCTCTGTTCATAACGCTGCACCCGAAAACGATGACAAATCTATTGCAGATAATGGTGAGTCAAATCAAGGTAATATATCATTTGAATAACTGAACATCAAACGTCAAGTATTACTGTTGATTTTTATTTTATTTTACAGGTGATGGTTCAAGTAGTGAAATGGAGTTAACACCACAACTAGTAACAGCTGCAATACAAAGGGCAACTGCAGATTCATCAGGTTCAGAAAATGAGTGTTCAAATTCGGATACTGTCCATCAGAGCACTTCACATTACGCGTCTAGTTTACTACAACAGTTTGTCGCGCAGACACAGCTATTAAGTAGTACAGTTCCATTAACCACCATAAATACTGCAGCAACTCCGTCATTACCGTGTGGTATAACATCAAACTCTATTGAAGGGGTCGGGACGATCAGTGATTGTGTCCTGGGCCAAATAAATAATTTGTCGGAAATTCCTCCAATTTCTTCAAACTATTTGAATAACACGCAGCATTTGAGTCCGCAGCAAACAGAAGAGCTTTCTCAAATAAACAAAGCCCTTGACGACATAACTTCCGTCACAGAATCTGTAGTGTTAACAATACCAAGTGCTTCAAGTCTGGACGATTGTGTAGATAATAACGACTTTATGAATTTAGATATAACATCGGGTGGTTCAGAACTTGGTAGTTCAAGTGACCTTTTAAAAAGTTCACCTATAACAGTTGTTGGTGCTGACACAAGCTCGGTCAGTCAAATTGAGTCTCAAAAACTAGATACAATTAGTACAAACTCTGTTGAATCTCAGGAAGATGTTAAAAATATAATTATTGAATCTAGAAGGAAAAGAGGACGCCCCCGTAAAGTAAGAAAAGTGGACGAATATGAGAGCAAAGGTACTGAATCTCAAAAACAAGTTAAAGCTAAGGTTAATGTAATTAACGACTTTCATAATAATAATGATCCGCCAAATGTTTCTCCTGATTCTGGAATTCTATCTAACCATAACTCACCAACACATTCACCATTGCGAAGACACGATATTGATGAGAATAATAGTAGGCATAGTCGAAAGTCCACTCATAAAGAAAATAATATCGGCGAGCGAAAAAGTGCACGCTCTAAATCAAAAACAAGAAGCCGAACGCACAATAGGTCTGATTCAAGCGATTGCGATTTCCAGAAAAAGCGATTAGAAAATGAAATTAAACAAATAAAAACTGAGGCACCCTCTCCTATTCCGCTTAAACAAGAGCAAAATAAATTTGAAAAAAGTAAAAAAAATGATCACAAACTCGATATAGCAGCCTTAGATAGGATGTTATATGCTACTGATAGAGTTTTATATCCGCCAAGAAAGAAAGTCGGCAGAAAACCACAAAATAAAGCAAAAAGTACAAAAACCACACCAAAAACTTTAAGAGATAAAAATCAATTCGATTCAGCTGATAGTGATGATGATTCATTACCTTCTAATAGATCTGTGTTATCTGGTGTTTACGCAAAAAGGAAAGAAGTAAATAGCAAACTGGCTAATTTACCTAAAACTAACAAAAATAATAAAGCGATAAATAATTCATGGAGAGATCATCAAAGTGAAAATGAAGCGGCTGCTGATGACCCGCTTGACCCGACCTGGAAGCAAATTGACCTCAATCCCAAATATAAAGATATTCTTTCGGGTTATAAAAGTGACCACGAATTCAAACCGTATAAAAGTTGTAGTAGATTAATAGAATCAGGCTATAAAAGTGATTATGGTTGCAGATCAGGTTATAAAAGTGACTGCTATCGATCTGGTTATAAAAGCGATCATAAATCCGGGTACAAAAGTGATAAATCTGGTTATAAAACTGATTATAGTGTCCGAAGTATGCGAAGACGGATGCGGAAGTTGAAAAAAACGCGCTCCGTCAGAAACAGATCCTACTATAAATATCAAAAGCATTTTATATCTGATAAAGAAATCTTAGTACTGTCAAATAAAACTTTTAGTAGTCTTACTTTGGGTCACAGCTCCAGCGATTCAGAATGTGAGACTTACTTACGAAAACCAAACGCTAGCCCGAAATATGTTAGTGTCTGCACAAAATATCCGTTACCATCGAAATATAACTATGGCTTTACAAAGAATAATCAAAAGCACGTACTAAGACTCAATTCTTCGGATCCATTTGCACCCGGCCCTGTGTTTAGTGGCTTGCAGAGGCCAGTTACTACATATAATATTTTTAAAGTGAGTCATAATAACAATAACACCTTATTGAAATCCCCTTCAAAGACCCGTTATACTGGGAGCCCTTTGCCGTCGCTGAAACCGGTTTTTACTCATAAATTTGGTGTATCACCAATATGCGTTGGTACTAAATTGTCTAGCGCAAAAAAAGAAGACAGCTTAAGACATTTTACTAGAACACTTTCTCCAAAAAATCGTAAGCAAGTAAAAAAAGATTCCCCGAATGCAAAACGAGAAAATATTACAAAATCGTTGCCCAGTTGTTTTGAAAAAGCTAAAAATACCTACATTCCAAATAAATCATTGTCGAGAAATGTTTTCTTGAATTTTAAAAAGCCGCATATAAAACCCACGTATAACATAAAAAAACATAGAAGAACAGTTGTATTAGCACCTCCAAAAATAAATTTGAAACAAACAGAAAGACCATCTAGAATAACCATTAAAACTGAAAGTAAACATCACAGGCATCGTAGCAAGAGGAGACATCGCTCAAGATCGGTTTCTAGGTGCCGTGAATCTTATACAAATCGAAATTCTGTGGATTCAGTTGATCAAAAATTTAGTCAAGATATGGACAGCTTAATATCAAATTTTATAAAACTATGTCAAATTGCTCCCAAATTCATGACAAATATTTCACAAATTCCTCAAAAGGCAGCAGAAAAAGAAAAGTCAACAGATCTAGCTCCAACAAAAGTAATAAAAAGAGCTTCAAAGAAAAGAAAAACATCAGATAATCAGGAAATTGTTACTCCAACATCAAAGCGAAGACATAAAAAACAATTAACTGAATCTCAAAATAAAGGTAAAGATACAAATGAACATAAGTTACCTTTGAAAAAGAGACATTATCATATAAATTCTTCTACAAGTAACTCATTAAGTCTGAGTTTAGTAACAGCTGAATTTGATGAAAATTCCAAGACCGATCTCACTTCAGATAAATTTTTGTGCACTGAAACTGATTGTATGGGAGATATACATAATAATATAACAGAAGAATCTTCCAAACAAAAGTCAATAGCAGAAAAAGGAAAAAAAAGTAGTGATAATTCTAAAAATGCTGTAAACAGTACTCAAGACTCAAAAACTCAGAATTGTGAATCTTCTCCTAAAGCGTTGAAGTCGAACATTAATGCAGGAGAATTAACTTCTAAAGATGATGATACAACTGATACTAGTACTAGTCAGCCATCACTTTCTAACAATATTGATGATGATCTGACTATACAAAAACCAACAGCGGAACAGTCAGAACTGTCTAAAAAAATTTATGAAACATCAGAAAAACTTAAAGCCGTTCACAAGATGGTTCATGACTTGGAAAAGTCCTTACCAAAGTCTAAAGATGGCGAAACTAAAGCAGAGTCTTCAAAAGCTGAACCTCATAGAATATCATCACCTAGATCAGAAAAAAGATTGTCGCCAATGCGTAACTCAGCTCCTATTGCGACACCAAAAAAGCGTCATAGACTAGAAGTTGATAAAGTTATATCACATTCAAGCTTAGATCAAGTTGTGCAGTCATTATCTAAAAAATTATCTGAAGAAAAATCTGTAAATACTAATGTTTCTAAGGATATCAATCAAAACACGTCCAAAGAAGACAGCAAAGAATCTGAAAAGTTGACGGAATTATCCACATATCAGAATAATTTGTCTAATACAACAACTATAGATCCACTTAAAAGTATGTCAGCGCGTTCTTTATATAAAAGTTCAATTCCACCTGCCCAGAAATCTGAAATTATGACACGTAAAAAAAATAGACTCGAGGGTTTGACAAGTAATTTAGTATCAAAAATAAATCCAAGCGCAGCGACTAAAGTCTTAGACACGCTTTTAAATAATAATATAAGAAAATCGATTGAATCTCGAATTCTAGAAAAGGAGAAAAACAGTTATGATGGTGTCACCAAATTATGTGAAGAAAAAAATAAGGGCAAGGAGTCTCCGCAAATTAACACTAGAGCTAGTGTAATTAAATCACCCGTATCTAAAGGAAAAGTTTTAGAAACCAAAAAAACAAAAACAACAGAAGCTACTGTGGAACAATCTGTTGTTGTTAATGTTGATAATCCCACGGGTATATTTGAACCCTCAGTTGATTTAGAAGATCAAATACCAAAGTCCTCAATTTGCGTTAGTGTTTTTGTAGACAGTGCTAAGAGTAGAAATAAAGCCAAAGGAATGGATGTTAAAAGTTCAAATGCATTGTTGGAATCAATAGACACCGAGGCAGAAATACCTCTCGCGTTAATATCTGAAACGCCTGACCCTATAATCAGGCCGAAGCGAGGCGAGTCTATTGCAGCAGTTTTATCTGATAAAATCCAAGAGACAGCTAGTGGTCATAATTTACGTCAAACTAAAAGAAATCTGAATAGTGAAAATGAAGATACAAATGATAAGAAAAAGAAAAAGACATCTAATAATCTAATAAGAGAAAGCAAATTAGTACTACCGACAAAAGTAATAGTTCCCAAAATAACATCAGAGAAAATATCTATTATGGATTCTGTCAAAAAGTCAGGCTTAACTACCAAAACTTCTGAAAGTAAGGACTTAGTAGATAACAAAATTGCAGAGACTAAGAAAAGGACACGAAGACGTAAAGCTATTAATAGAACTGGCTTTCCTAGCGTTAAAAAGAAGAAGAAGAAAATAGAACCTAGCAGTGCATTAAATATGTGTTCCGATAATTTTACGTCAGAAGACACTGATCATTCTGCATTTGAAAGAGTACCTAAAGATGGTGAAGCTATGAGTAGTTTTCTCGAACGAACGACGGTAAAGAAACCAGAGTTAAAAATTGTTCTCAATAAAGATGAGCTACCGAAACAAGGTAGATTGACAGTTGTTGCTCTAGAAAAATTACAAGGAAAGGATGTTCTGCCAGATAATAATAAAGTTCCATCTACAGACAAGAAAACTAGCGAGAAAAGGATTGGAAGTTCATCAATTTTAAGAGCCCCTGCTTTGCAACTTAAACAAAGTAAGAGCGACAAAGAAATAAAAAATCACATCAATAAATGGGAAGTGCTCAGTGAAAGTGATAGTATCCCATCATTAACTAGTTCTTTAGGGAACGACCCAGAAGACAGTATCCCATTAAGCTTATTGAATTTGAAGGCTGACAAAAATACTTGTCGTCTAGATAATTTAGAAAGATTGAAAAGAAAAACAAGGGCGATGTCGCCATCACATGAAATAGAGGAAATATTTTCAAAGCGGAAAAATGTCGAAAAATCTACCAAAGTTGGCTTGAGACCAAAATCTAGTTTGGCCATTTTGTATCCTAGTGAACGCCGACTTACTAGGAGTTCTGATAATACAGCTGATGATGTGAAAACGGGGACCAAAAAGGTGGAACGCAAGAAATCGACCCTAGAAAATATTTCAGAAAAAGGTGCAAAGCCAATGAGCATAGCTAACAGGCGAAAATCAAGGTCTTGCACGACTAGTAAAAAAACTCACGAAATACATTCCAGCTCACGTGAGAGTTCATTAGATACAGTAATTAGTCGCAGAATAACATCTAAATCTCGTGAACCTTCCTTAGATACCCTTCATGATCATGATGAAAATGATCCATTACCATTAAATGAAAAGGAAATTGACTTTGAGAAAAGTATCGACGTGCTTTCTAAGAGCATTATTTGTAAAAAACGGGTGGCTTCATCGCGAGACGAGAGTCCAGTTAATGGTGTCGATGGTCGAGAAAAACCTGTTGTATCCAAAAAAAACCCTCGTTTGAGAAAAAAGTTTTTGGTAGCTGGCTTGTTTTCAGATTATTACAAAGAAGAGTAAGTTTTTTGAAGCAATATTGTTGTAATTAATAAAAATTTTTTGCCTTATTAATCTTAATATTTTTTGTTTCAGCCCAAAACCAGATGGAAAAGGAAAGAATCTAGTGACTCAAACAGAATTTCCACCAGGTTTGCTAGCACCACCGCCATATTGCGAACGTTGGGTGCGCCGTACACCACAATATTTTACTCTACCTTATGACATCTGGTGGGAACAACATTATAATCAACCAGTACCATCTTGGAACTATAAAAAGATTCGCACAAGTTAGTATACATCATAGAATCGTCTGTAAGCACATTATGTTACCAGAGGTTGTTTAATATTTTACAATTATTAAAATTTCAGACGTTTATTACGACGTGAAACCCTCAGCAGAAGAGTGCGAGAGTGTGGCTTGCAATTGCGCGCAATCGTCGGGATGTAACGAAGATTGCATTAACAGACTCGTGTTCTCCGAATGTTCGCCGCAATTATGTCCTTGCGGGTATATATTATTTTTATTGACTATAATTATATTACGCACTAGTAATATTTGTTTGACTTCAAACCGGTTTTTAAGTGGATTTTACCTTGTTCATGGAAAATATAGTTAAACGTATCTTTTGTTATGACAATTAAAAACACTTAAAAAGTAATGGTTTTTGATAATTATTATGTGCTGTAAAAATGTAACGAGAACGTAATAATATTTAATATCTTAATATCATTTCATTTCAGTGATAAATGTAAAAATCAGCGAATACAACGTCACGAATGGGCATTGGGCTTGGAGAAGTTCATGACAGAGAACAAAGGCTGGGGCGTGCGCACCAAACACATGATAAAGTCCGGAGACTTCATACTCGAGTACGTCGGTGAGGTCGTCTCTGATAAGGAATTTAAGGTAGGATTTACAATATTTACATGAGATAACATAATTATCTTATCATATAAACAAAATAAACTTGGTAATTCTTTCAAAATATGACTATACATTTTTAATTAACTCGACTTATTCTAATAACTAACACGAAATAAAATAAAATGCTTAGAAATGCTTTTTTGTTGATAAATGTAAAAAAATAACTCATAATATTTGAGACTACAATGTTTTTAGATTGTTTAAAATATTGTTCCTTTTTATTTTTAACCTATTGAACACAATACCTGACATTTATGCAGACTAATTAGGATTCATTTGAGTTAATATTGGATTTTTAAGTAAACAAACGTATGTACCGTGTGAGGATTTATTGGCAACTGAACTATACAAAAGCAATCCAAACAATACGAATTAAAATATATATCAACTAATAGGAGCGCATGGCAACTCGCTACGCTCGTGACACGCATCACTACTGTCTGCACCTGGACGGAGGGCTCGTCATCGACGGACACCGCATGGGCGGCGACGGACGCTTCGTCAACCACTCCTGCAGACCCAACTGCGAGATGCAAAAGTGGACTGCTAACGGTAAGTGACGATAATAACGATAATGTTTTATTGCATGCACTTAGTAGACCAATTGACCTAAATGCAATCCTGCCAGAATATATTTTACTTATTCTATTGATGAATACATTATAACCATTTAAAAAATATAGCCCAATATATCTTACCTTGGTCAGCATTTTACTGGTAAAGCTTTGTGCAAGCTCGTCTGGGCTCCCAGTCATCAGATATTCTACCGCAAAATAGCAATATTTGGTATTGTTGTGTTCCGGTTTTAAGGGTGAGTGAGCCAGTGTAATTACAGGCACAAGGGACATACCATATTAGTTCCCAAGGTTGGTGGCGCATTGGTGATGTAAGCGATGATTATCATTTCTTACATGCCAATGTCTATGGGTGTTGGTGACCATTTACCATCAGGTGGCCCATATGCTCGTCCTCCTTCCTATACTATAAAAAAAGCATGTTTATTGTTTATCGTAAAATATGGTACGCACAGAAAGTAATTTCTTAACATTGTTTACAGGTACATTTAGAATGGCTTTGTTTGCACTTCGCGATATAGATCCAGATGAGGAATTAACTTACGACTACAATTTTTCACTATTCAATCCTGCTGTTGGTCAGGTAGGCACTTTAAATAGTTATTTATTTATTTTAATCGTAATAAGTGCGCACCATTTTTTGGAAATAATATTAGAGTAAGAATGTAATCTATACATATCTTCTATTAAATTGATAGATGTGATATGATAATTAATGTGATGCAAAATTTTTAGCCTTGCAAATGCGACTCAGAAGACTGTCGTGGCGTTATTGGTGGCAAATCTCAAAGAATCACTAAGCAACCGCTTAAAACACAATCGAGAACACCATCTAATGCCTCCAACCAATCAAACAATTCGAACGGCAATCAACCACGAGTAGGCCGGCCAAGGAAAGCTGTGAAATGCAATAAAAAGTCAGAACAGCAGAGCGTCTCTGCTTGCGATATTAAGAACATGACGATATTGAAATACCAGCAACATTTAAACAAGTTGTGGCAGGAACCGCAAATGAAGCCTCTAACGGCAAAGGAGAAGACTTTAGTCAAAGAACGACACTGTTTCCTGTTCAGAAACTTGGAAAATGTGGGTTATTTATTAGTAATAAAACAAGTACTTATCAAGGTCTACAAAAAAAGCTTTTTATATAATAGTAATATCTATATATATAAAAATGTATTAATTAATTGTATCTTTATAATTATCACCATGGTATGAAAAAATCCTCAGGTTCGGCGCATCCGAGAACGCCTGTCGCTGCCGATACCTCCCTCCCCGCCGCCGGTCGCGGACGCCCCGGCCGCGCCGCCGGCCGCACAATCGCCGTCCGTGCAGCCCCCGCCAGCGGCGCCCAGCGCACCCGTCGTCACCAACGTTAATCCCCTCGCTCTACCCGACACCATGAATCCGACAGTGTTTCTCAAGAGATTGCAGACCTTGCGTGCATCAAAAGAGGAAAATGTGAAAGAACTGGCGCGTCTAGAAAATGACTCTACGCTTGATGTAAAAACTCGGCTGGGAAGAGTTTTCAAAGCCTTGTACAGCTCTGTCGTGGCAGTGAAAGGTTGTAAATTGTCAAATAATTAATTGATACAAAAAAAAAGTATAGTTATCACACAATTTAGTAAAAATAAGCGAATTCGCTTAAATAAATTGTGTGATAACTATACTTTTTTTAGCACAGTTTATATACTTTTTATTAAATTTAAATAACAATTATTATTTTTCTAGATGATGAAGATAAATCTATCTGCGCACTTCTGATGAAACTAAAGCTTAGTCAATCCAAGACTGATACAGGATACACACAAGATTTGAGCACAATAAAAAATAATATAGAAAGTGGTCAGTATGAAACAGTGGCGCAGTTTGATGCAGACATGAATGGCTTTTTCTCCAGCGTCATACGTGAACATGGAAGATTTACTGCTTTGGGTACAGCTGCTACACAGCTTAAAAAGGTAACGTTTTAAATGAATACAACTTAATATCAAAGAAATATTTAAATAGAGAATAAAATCGTCATCATCAAGTCCTTAATTTTTTTTAAGGTTTATAATGCAACGAAATCAGACTTCGCAGAGTATTTAACCAAAATTCTTGGGCCCAACGAATCTCTACCAACTGGTTTTATACAAAAGACAAAACCCGGTAAGATAATAATATTTACTTAATAAGTTTAATTAATCATCGTGCTATCGATAAGATGGTAATTATTAAAAAATGAATGAAAGTCAAATTAAAGTGTTATCTACTACATCAAAGAAGTCCCTTTTAACGTATTACTAAATGAATTTAACAGAGGAAGTGATCCTGTGCATCTGCGGCCTGCACGTGGAGGAGGGACTGATGGTGCAGTGCGGGCGGTGCGGCGTTTGGCAACACGCGCGCTGTGTGCGACTCGCCGACGCCAAGCGCCAGCACCACTGCCACTACTGCAGCCCCAAACCGGTACTAACTATTACCGTACTTATTATATATAAGACATCATTTGTAGATAAATGGGCACAATGAAATCCCCCTATACCCATAGGGGGATTTCATCGGTCCTTTGTCTGTGTCTGAAGAATTGTGTTTAAGCCAATTACCTAAGTATATTAGGGTAGCTATGAAATGATTAGCAGCTAATTATTACTTATTTTAAGTGTGAAAAACGACAAAAACATTGCCTGTTCTTTCTGTTGAACAGACAATACATGAACAGATCTATTTGCTTTTGAATCTTCCTAATAACAGTAAAAAAATATTTGTTATCTCTGTAGCTGTTACTAAATCTTGCAATATTAAAAGAATTAAAAGTATAGTATTATAATATGTGAAGTGCTTAGACGTGATACATTTTCATTAATCTTGTTTAATTTATTCAGGTCGATCGCGAAATACCTCTCGACGAATATACAGAAGAGGGTCATCAATTCTATCTATCGCTAATGCGGGGTGACTTACAAGTTCGTCAAGGCGATACAGTGTACGTGCTTCGAGATATTCCTATAGACGACAAACGCCCAGATGTGAGTCAGAAAAATGGTGATAAAAATGAGTCCCCTAAAACTAAGCGACTGGATAGAAAAAAGCTTAAGATCGCTAAAGGAAAAGACAAAAATGAAGAGACTATTCACAGTAAGGTATGTATTCATAAACATAGGTAACACATTCACTCTGGTAAGTATATCCTTATTTCTAAGCTAATCATATTTTTTTGTTTAAATTTATAGGAGGGGGAAGTGCGTAAACATACGTACCAGACAATTGGCGAGGTTCCGGTATCGGAGTTGGATATCTTCCGAGTGGAGCGGCTCTGGAAGCACAAAGATACTCAAGAGAGATACGTTTACGGTCACCACTACTTACGACCACACGAGACTTTCCACGAACCGACCAGGAAGTAAGTTAGATATACGATATAATAACTACACACCCTCGTTGACATCAGTGTTTTTTATTGGATCCTAGCAGATACCTAAACCGTCGTGTCGGCAAGTATTTTATGTGAATATGACTTCAATCTGTCAAATCGTTCAGTTAATGAGTAGTAAGTGTGTGACATATATTAAAAATAATATTTTATTTTAGATTCTTCCACAATGAAGTGATGAGAGTGCCATTGTATGAGGCTGTGCCCATAGAACTTGTGATGTCACAGTGCTGGGTTATGGATTTAAATACGTATTGCAAGGTAAGATATTTGCAACAAAACTAATTAAAAATCTTAATAAGTTCCAACATTTTTTTCTTAGTGTATTATCGCTAAAAGTATTAAGCATGATTGTATTTGTGGCTGTTTGCTTGGACATACCTCCATATTAATTAATTTATAAAGTTTTTGAATTATTTTTAAACTTCTGAGTTTTTATATTTTTAAGCTTTACTACATCTATAATGCTGCGATCGTTGTTTTAACTAAATCTAAAATGTGTCTTATTTTGTATTTATTACAGGGCCGACCGGTGGGTGCATCCGAAGAGCATGTATACATCTGCGAACTGCGCGTGGATCGCTCCGCACGACTTTTTACACGCGTTTCTCGACCTAAGTACCCGTTATGCACTAAGCCATACGCTTTTGATCACTTCCCAACTCGACTTAAACTAACAAGAACTTATGCGGTGCGTTTATACAACTCTTGTGTTTTATATGAATTGTGTTTTGTAAATATTAGTAATATAAGGTGAATTTTATCAAATATAATGAAAATTGCAAACATATCATTTATACATATATCGAGTTAATAATTAAGTTTATATATTTCAATTGCAGCCTCATGAAGTGTCCCCTGAGTACCTTAAAGGTCGGGCTGCTAAAAGTGCTGTACCAAGTGATAAAGGTAAAAGTTCACAAGAAGTCAAGAAAAAACCGTCAACAACAACGGTGTCTACTACAACTACTCCTAAGGTTTGTAGAAATTGACATATTTATAAATATTTTTTATCAGGACATAATTGTGATTAAACCGATATTAAATAAGTATATTTTGCATCAGATAATATTATACTCGTCTATTACGAGTAATAAAGCTCGTATGATATCAATCTGAACAGTACTAGGGACAAAGATTTTCTCAGACTCTTAAAAAGCAATGTATACGACATTAAAAATATTTATATGAGGTACGTGTCATCGAGGAAGTCAATGTTAACAGGCGCTGACACCGAGTGCCCGTCGCGAACAACAGAAGGAGCGCGTGAACAACATCGCCCGGCGTCTCCTCGCCCGCGGCGGGCAGCGTGGCGCGCTCGACGCGTCGTACCTGCTGGCGCCTCGAGTGGCCCGCGCCCCGCGCCGCCCCCGCGCGCGCCCCTCCTGACCCGCGCGCGCCTGCACCACCTGCCCCTGCTGAGCGCGCCGACATCGGGGGCTGCAGTGGATGAAGTGTATTTGTACCATGTCAGGTGATAGACTTGATAGCCGGACTGTGACGCAACTACGACAACAATTATAATAATATTGTAAAAAGTCGAGTATCATCGGCCACATTAATGTATGCTTCCCCTGTGATGCCGGAGACTATAACTTATCCCTGTATATATCTAATATTCGTAGATTAAGAATGTTTAATTCAAAATTTTAACATTACATTTGAAATTGTATTGCATATAATGCGTTTATTAATTACATACGTTGTATAGTTTAGTCTTGTAAAATATTTCTTAATTTCTTGCAAGTGATAGTCTTAAATTATTCTTTCGACATTATATGAATAACTCATATGTCAGGGTATTGGATAGATAGGTAGAAAGAAAAGAAAAGAGACAGTGACGAAAATGTCTTTTGAATATGTAGAGTGGATGTTGTAAAAATATATTTTAATCACAGTATGTAAAGTAAATATTACATTCCTTGGCTTTTAATTGTTTGAGACAATAATAAAGGATCAGCTGGTATGTATGTATGTATGTGCAACCTGTAAGTGAAGTTCAGATCATGGAATCGAATCTCTGCCAGCTTTTGTAAATACATTTGACATATTTCCATCATAAATAATATTTTTGTAATTAGTTATTAATAAGATAATTATCATAATTTTTAGTATTTATCTAGTTAACTTCTATAATTTATTGTTTTCTAACCATTTGATATTTTTCTTACCTTTATTTTTGTTGTAATGAAATTACATTTGTAATCTCAATTGCTTGATAGGTCTTATTAATTAAGTAATTCACGATTTTGAGTGCTTAATTAAAGCTTTTCAATGCAAAAAATTATGTTTAGTTTTAAATATATTTTTATATAGGCTATTATTGTTAAAGTATACTGATAATATAAATGAAATCTTAGAATAATTAAATTACAATTTAACGACCACTGGTGCGAACTGATGTTGAGCGTTGAAAGTTTTTATAGAGGTTAGGTACAGTCAAGTTGTTTGGAGGTTGTTAAAGTAATATTAGTGATAATTATTGATTTTATGTAAGAGTAAGCTACTTCTACAATTACTATTTTATATTTTCTGGTCATTTATTATACCAACAGTGAGCAGGTTAGCTGATGCACTACTGAGCCTTATAATGTGCTAAAAATCTCTCTATTTTTTTTTAGTTCGTTAAGATGTACATAATTGTATTGAGTAAGGTGGTTGGTTGTTTTATTTTAAATCAAGATAATAATATATTGTTTGAAGACCATTTTTGGTCCAGAATTAAGTTGCTGTGCGTTTTGCCTATTATGCATGCTGCAAGTATTAATACGCTAGCCTTGCTAACGTGATTATACAGAACAAATTGTTTTTGTTTCTAATTTATTTGTAAATTAGTTAGGTTTTTGATGTTTCTTGATTATATTTATAAGTTTTAATGAATTACATATTCATCATAACACTTTCTGTAATATTTTATTCAATATGAATATTAATTTACAAATGTAAAAATATATTCCATATTTATTATATATAAAATTGGATAATTATTTTACATTTGTAAAATTATACAAGATATTTAGAGTTGAGCACAATATATTTCAATAGTATTATATTTCTAAGCTTTTTGATTCTGATATTTATAGAAACTATGAAGTGGAGCCCAGAGTACATTAGGATAAATTGATCCCAAAATGTAGTACAAAAGTCCACCGAAATGTCCAATTTCTTTAATGTTTTGTGTCCTTTAAATGTATTAGATATTGTAATTGTGAACACATGTATTGATTGAATAACGAAACTTTATAAATGTCTTTAATATTAAAAAAAAAATCACAGTACGGAGTAGATCAGTTTTAGACAATTCATAGTTAATGTTGTTGATTATTAAAGTATTATGATATGATATAAAAAAGTTTTAAGTATCCTTTGTGTAAGTATTTCAGTTGCTTGCACGAATGCACTCGTATGGATTATAGATAGTAATAATCAATTAGATACAAAACTCATAACATTTCGAAATATAATACAAAGGCTTTTTTATTTTGTCACAATTCCATTTATGTACTTAATTAGTGAAAAATAGACGTCAATAGAATAATATAATAGATTTAGATAATATACTTGCTTTCTTGTGTGTTTACTATCACTGTTGTTTATCATAATACATAGCATCTTATTTAAAAAAAAAGAAAACTATTTTGGGATCAAAATTATATTACGTGTTTAATTGGCAATCTAAAATTTAACAGGTTTTATCCATTTGAGCGTATTATTCATTTATGATGTTAAAACTCTACATTTGTTTTTATAAAATATGAAATAGTATTGATATATATTCATACATCATCTTAACATATTAAATAATATAAGTATAAGTTTTCAAAAATGCTTAGATGATTTAGAAAAACATTACTCATCTGTTGTTGTCTGGCTGTTGTATTGCTGAAATAATAATAATAATGTTGATGATCTCCAATCATATACATATTTATAAAATATATCTATGCTAGTTTTTTTTTAAATTAAAGTTGCATAAATTGGTAATAAAGATTTTTATTATTCCTTTTAAATTATAGCGTCTAAACGTTTTATGAACTACAAATCACCAAAAACATTGTTATTTCTTTAACGATTCAAATGGATAACAACTACAAATGTATTTAATTCATCTGTTATAATAACTACTGCGCAGCTTTACTATTTATATGTAGGATTTTATTTTAAGATGCCATTTGTTGTAATTCATGTTTTAATATTAAATAAAAATGGAATCAAATAGTTTTTCATTTACAACAGATTAGCCAGGGCGCGACTACTGTTAATAATCTCACCAAACAACCAAGCCGCCGGCGGCCTAATCCCACGCCTACTCGGCCTAATCCCACGCCTACTCGGCCCGTAGGGATGGCCTCTAATTAAAGATAAAGATTGTAATCATGTGTCAAATATTTACTACCTATTTGAAGTTAGACTATAAAAAAAGTTATAGATTCAAAAAATTTAATATAGTAATTGACAGCCCTTATCGCTTTCAATGCTTTCATTCCGAATCGGTACCAAAACTTTTTCGCCCGTATCCTTCACGACTGTTCCGAATCGTAGGTAGCTGTATGTGACTATAACGAGCGGCAAATTAATAGGTTTGGAAAACTATATACAATAAAAATTAATTAATATATTATTAAAAATGAAGACGGAAATAAGTTTTTAAAAAGAGAAAAATCAAAACAAGTATACTACAATAAAGTAAACGTAGATAAAGAAGACGTAGAAACGACACGTACAATTTACACACACAAATAGAACAAAGGAATCAAAACTGAGCAAATAAAATATTATTTATGAGATATCCGCCACAAGCGAGAGTCCAAGCAGAAGTGTCTAAAGCCAGCCTGACCGGCTGATGAGCTCGGCAGGGCCAGTCCCCACCATGATGATCATCACGTGATCAAGTCTCGCCGCTAGGCCATGCCCCTTCGAAAGACATTCCTAACAATATATATATCAATTAATTTGTTTTGTTTGCGAAGCTGCATACAATTAGGTGGACATTAACGAACACAATAAATAAGAATAAAATAATTAACGCAGTTTTCTACTAGATGCGAATACATCATGCAAAAATATAAAAATAACATTCATGTGTTTGCGCTTCTCATTGAACCTCATTTTTGTTTTTCTCTTTTCGTTTTTTTTTCCGCTGGAAAATCGTATTTATACGTTTCCTCTATATGAAGTTAGGGTTAGGGTGTGTGGGACTCGCCGGCGCTGAAGGTACCGGAATACCTACTAAAAAAACCAGCGGTACCCACTCCGTCTTTTCCCTTTTTACTTTGGGGGAAAAAGGTGCCGGCGCATAGCGTCGGCGCTTCCTCCCCGGTCTTCTTCGGCGGAGCGGGTCAGCGGAGGCACTCGCCTCAAGCTCTCGCTCCGCAGGCCCCTTTCTGCGACATAACACTCTTGCAAAAAAAGACCACCTCCATCCAACATCTCTCGCTGCCAAGCATGACGTTAATCACATTCGGCAGCAAGAGATCTGGGCCAACTCGTGTGTGTTAGTGTGTGTAGTGCTCGTTGAGCTAGAGACCTAATTCGCCCGACCTTCGCTGATCTTGGACGGTCGCCATTCGCCCTGGCTTCCACAAGGAACCAGTGCATTTCCGCGAGCACCTCAGCGTGGAGTTCCCAGGGCGGATCGCTCGCAAGAAGTGTCGCCGCCGTCCATGAAACGCAATCCGCGTCCATGGAGCGCAATACACCGGCATATAGGTGCTGGCATGGTGATTCCGGCTCTTCCACATTAGGTAGGAGATGGTCAAAGGCGGCGGCAGTATTGATGAGCTTCGGGCTCAGTTGGACAAAGGTTTTGCCTGAAGCTACATCTTTCGTCCAGGATCAGACCAAGATACCTCATCAGCGACGTTCCGACTTCGGCCCGGAGGACTGCCTCTTGAAAATTTCACCTCGTCGCCGTGATGAGGGTGTCGTCTGCGTAGCACAACAACCTCATCCCGAGAAGGGTGGGTGCCCGTAGGAGCCAGTCAAAGCCGACGTTTCACAGGTTTGGGCCGAGAACTTACTAACCTTACTGGTGGTAGAGCTTTGTGCAAGCTCGTCTGGGAAGGTACCACCCACTCATCAGATATTCTACAGCAAAACAGCAGTACTTGGTATGGTTGTGTTCCGGTTTGAAAGGTGAGTGAGCCAGTGTAATTACAGGCACAAGGGACATAACATCTTAGTTCCCAAGGTTGGTGGCGCATTTTTGATGTAAGTGATGGTTAACATTTCTTACAATGCCAATGTCTATGCCATGCCAATGTCTATGGGCGTTGGTGATCACTTACCATCAGGTAGCCCATATGCTCGTCCGCCTTCCTATTCTATAAAAAAAAGAACTGAACCCTGTGGAATGCCGCAGCCTACCTGGCGTTGAACAATTCACCCAAAGCTCTCCTCCCAGAGGACCATCCGATTCATTCGTTCAGATTCATCCCCGAACAGCCTCCTAAGATAGGAAGGCACCCCGTCTCACCGAACCTCTATCAAATAACTCAATAGTATTTTTTTATTTAAAAAAATAAGTATACTGTATTTTATGAATGTAATTAAATAATCCTAATATTAAATTTTAATTTATTGTGTATTGGGAATTGTTAAACAAAGAACAATGTACTTATGCAACCAGTACCACGAAGAATATTCACAATAAGAACTTAAAACTGCATCGTTACATTTTATCATTGGGTTACTGGAAAACATAACTAAGCAAATAAATTCGTGGGAATATAACATTTTAGTTTAGACGGTGGGAAATATGTATTTTAATAATCAATCAAACATCCAAATCTGTTCAGACGTGTTTAATTCACTCCTTAGTTATTTTATATTTAAAAAAAAACAATTTGGCTCGTCGGATACTTGACTATGTAGTTACTATTTTTAATAAATATTTATCAATAGCACAAATATAAACAGTAATAACTCATTACATAATTGTATATAGTATGCACCCAAACTCGGGATGGGAATCGAATCCGCAACCCTGGAGCGATAGGAAGGGCGAACGTGTCAACGGGCCAGTCACGGTTTTTTTTAAGAAGTATGTAGTAACAACTTTTACTTTTACGTGTACTCAATTATTATATGTATACGGATTTAATGCAGTGATTTTTTTATGAGGCCTTGACCTTGAGGTCTTTATTTTATTACTGGAAAATTAATTTATAGATTAGTCCCTCTGCAAGTGATGGCGAACATTAATATGTGTGCAGGCCATTGCCATATGCCAGATTACCCACAAAAATCAACAACATGTTGGCCTGTAAGTTGCAACGACCGTTGGCCTGCTCCTGCAGGCTTCCTTTTTTTTGTCTCGGAATATTAAGGTAGGGCATTGTGCAAGCCCGTCAGGGTAGGTACCACCCACTTATTAGATATTCTACCGCTATACTAGACTAATAGCAATGCTTAGTATTGTTGCGTTCCGGTTGAAGCGTGAGTGAGCCAATGTAACTGCAGGCAGAAGGGACATAACATCATCGTTCGCAAGGTTGGTGGCGCATTGGCGTTATTAAGAATGGTTAATATTTCTTACATCGCCAATGTTTATGGGTGGTGATGACCACTTACCACCAGGTGGCCTATTAGCTCGTTCGCCTATAACATAAAAAAAAAACTAAAAATATCCGCATTCCTGATCAGGACTAAGGATTAGGTTAGATTTGTCATTCATAGACTTGCTTAACCCTTACATCGCTTTGCTTAAATTAGCAATTGCATATCTTGATTTTACTGTAACTAATAAATTTATTTCTATCTTTTTTCCTTATTTTTATCTTTTTCGGTGATAAATAAACCTAGGTTTTTTTTCTTTTGAGACGTTTTATTGAAGATTAGGTATACCTTAATTACTTGAAATTTTAAATCAGTTTTATGTAGGCTAGCGCAATAATGACATAGATGTTATATCTTCATATCCGAGTTTATAGTCAATAAGGAAATATTTGAATCAGCGTTGACCTTAAACAACAATTCATGTTTACGATGCCCTGGCCATCCAGTGGCCTCACTTGCTGGGGTCACCCACAATGAGAAGATTAGGCCGGCGTCCGCCCGCATGTCGCTGTCGCAGCGCTCATTCGCAACGTAGGGCTTAACACCATGATAAACTTAATGCTCACTCTTTTGAAGTAATTAACCAACTTCTGTATGTTTCAATTACATTATTGTAATCCATGACATGTTAATCTTATTTCCTCAACGTTATAGCCATAACGTATAGATAGGCGGACGAGTATATGAAGCACCTGATTGTAAGTGGACCAACGCCCATGGACGCATTGTAAGAAATGTTAACCATCGCTTACATCGCCAATGCGCCACCAACTTCTTCTGTCCCTTGTGCCTTTTATTACACTGGCTCACTCACCCTTCAAACCGGAACACAACAATACCAAGTACTGCTGTTTTGCGGTAGAATATCTGATGAGTGGATGGTACCTACCCAGACGAGCTTGCACAAAACCCTACTACCAGTAAATGTTCGGCATTTTAGCGGATGGGAAGAAATTCTTTCTGCCTAGCGTTTTCCCGTCCTAGTTACAACAGGGTCACTTACATTAGGTAAGTACATACACTTATATATTTTTTTAATTCACCGAAATTGTTTTACAAAAAAAACATTTCTAAACATTTTTTTTCTTGTTTTTTTTCCTATACATTTATGTAGATTATTTGTAAATACTTACAGAGATGTTTACCTATAACTTAAGTCAGTATATCTGATTTCTTATCCAGTAATTTGTCTACCCATATACTTATATCTATAACAAATCTAGAGTGGTATGTAAAAGTTGATAACAATATTACAAAATATAACATTTTTTTAAGATGAACTATTTATTATTTCATTTATTTTCATATAAAACTCTACACTTTTTAATCTTAACTTTTAAAGTTTTTTAAATCCAAGTAAATATATCTGTACACTGGAAGTTGATAACGGAAATAATGATATATTCTTTTACTTTATTTAAGGTTTAAAAATTAAGACAGGGCTGTAACATATTCATATATGGTAGAATTTTCGGTCTTGTTTATTTAAAGACCTCAGAGAACAATAATCATAAATGGATAAATATATATCACACAAAAAATGTGCTGTATTGCCATTTACAAAAATAGATCCATTCTTCGTACTCTTTTCTTGTTAACCAATAATAGAGATTCTCTTAACGAAAAAATGACTGCTTTGCCTGACATCATTGGAGGCTATTTATAACAAAATTACATATTAAAATTCAGGAAACAGTGTTTAAATGTAACTACATAAATTACTAAACAACACAACACTTCCAGAATTGTTTTGATAACATTACTTTTAATTAATTAACAAAATTAAACGTAATGAAACAAATTGATGTATCGGAATCAAAATATACGTAGATTGAGATTAACGATTACTAGGTGGTATTTAAGACATGTGACATTCGAGGTCTTATGATGATTAATTATATGGGATTATTTTCTCTAAATTTGCTTAATTTTTACTCTTAAAAATAGACATGGATTTGGGGATGGTCTCAGTTGCAATTTTTTTTTCTCAAGCAGACTACTACTGGTACTACTGGTATTATAGAAAAGTTTATACAGAAAAACTAAATCTAGTTTGTACACTTAGAGGTTGTAATTCGAAGTACTGAAGTCGATCACAATAGCTTCTTAGATATACTCTCTTATGATCAAATAAATGTCTTATATTATGATCTTTTTAATACGATTTGTAATAGGTACTTTATATAAACGACCGCATTTAACAAGAAAATTATTCGAGGTCAATAAGTCCTATCATAGAGGGTATAAGGGGAGCCGATAACAACCTAGGCTCTGTACCGTCAACCTCACCTGCTCGTGGTACATCCTGCTAATCAACGAACGAGGCTCTGGCGACCGAAATCGTGGCGGTATAACCACACAAATGCTGGAATCCGAAAATGCAAATCCTGATAGCGGGCAGCAGCGCTATTAGTGAAAGATTTCCAGCCACTGCGGTCACCAACCCGCCTGCCAAGCGTGGTGACTAAGGCAAAAACCCCCCTATGAGCGACGAGAAAAATTCACGGCCCCCAATTCCCGGTAATCACACTATTCCTGGCCACGATACCGGCCATGGTAACGGTGCGATGGGGGGTGCTAAGAATCCCCGGGCTACGGCAGGGTACCATAAACGGCGACTGTTTCTGGCCACGTATAATGGACGCTCTCTGCGGCTGGACGAACATCTGACAGAATTGGAAGTAGAGTTAAGTCGTATTAACTGGGATATAGTAGGTCTATCAGAAATCCGAAGACAGGGTGAGGACACGATGACACTAGATGCCGGTCACTTACTCTACTTCCGAGAAGGACACCAACCATCCCAAGGTGGCGTCGGCTTTTTGATCTACAAGTCACTCAGATGCAATGTCGTGGTGGTTGGCAGTGTGTCGGCGAGGGTGGCATACCTTGTCTTAAAGATAACCGAGAGGTATTCCTTGAAGGTTATACAAGTGTATGCCCCAACGTCTACATACACTGACGAAGAGGTCGAAGCCATGTACGAAGACATAGTGAAAGCTATGTCTCGTACCAATACCTTCTACACAATTGTTATGGGTGACTTCAATGCCAAAGTGGGAGTACAAGAAGATGGTGAATCGAGGGTAGGAAAATTCGGCTATGGGCGCAGAAATCATTGGGGACAAATGCTGGTAAACTTCCTCAAGGCTCAGCGATTATTTCTGATGAATTCATTTTTCCAGAAAAAGCCCCAAAGGAAGTGGACCTGGCGAAGCCCCGATAACATAGCGATGAATGAGATCGACTTAATTTTATCCAATAAGCGCCAAATATTTAGGGATGTCTCCGTGATCATCAGGGTAAACACTGGAAGTGATCACCGCCTGGTAAGAGGCACCCTGAATATTAACACTAAAATAGAACGATCGCGGTTAATGAAGTCGACTCTTAGACCAACTCTGCCTCAGGTCGAAGCTGGTTGCGAAAGCTTCCAGCTGGAACTACAGAACCGATTTGCCATGTTGGAAACCAGGCAGGGCATTGACGACGCCACTAATGGTCTGGTGCGTGTCATCCGCGAGGTAGGCCAAAATTACTTTTGACAAAAGAGCAATGGACGTAAGT
Organism: Nymphalis io; assembly: GCF_905147045.1. Taxonomy (NCBI): domain Eukaryota; kingdom Metazoa; phylum Arthropoda; class Insecta; order Lepidoptera; family Nymphalidae; genus Nymphalis; species Nymphalis io. The sequence goes on along the minus strand of NC_065901.1, from coordinate 7,886,620 downwards.
CGAAGCTCTCAGGCGAAACTCTGAACGAGATGACGAGGAGACGAGAACAGCAGAACATGACGCCATCTGAGTGTCAGGCAATTAACAGGAAGGTTAAAAAACTAATAAGGCGTGACACAAGACGAGCGAATACCCGGAATATTGAAGATGCTATAGCACTCAATAGGGGCTCAAAGGTTCTTGCAAAGTCACATACCTCCTGTTGTCACCTGACAAAACTCAGAACCATACAAGGCACAACCGTTACCTCAAAACCAGAGATTCTAGCTGATGTCGAAAAGTACTATGGCGATTTATACTCATCACGAGTACCTCCACCTGAGTCCCACAGTGCGGATGACCCACGAGCCAGACTAACACGCCATCTATAAGACGATCTTCCCGACATCGATTTGGGCGAGATTAGGATTGCTCTCGGGCAACTTGGAAACAACAAGGCTCCAGGAGATGACGGAATTACCTCAGAGCTTCTCAAAGCAAGAGGCACACCAGTTCTGAGAGAGCTGGCTAACATCTTTAATTCCGTCCTCCACAATGGTATAACACCGAAGACATGGAGCAGAAGTGTGGTGGTGCTGTTTTTCAAGAAGGGCGATAAAGCTCTTCTGAAAAATTACCGCCCCATTTCACTTTTAAGCCATGTTTACAAATTGTTTTCGAGGGTAATCACAAATCGTCTTGCCCGAAAATTCGATGACTTCCAACCCGTGGAACAGGCTGGGTTTCGAAAAGGCTTCAGTACCGTAGACCACATACACACACTAAGGCAAATAATACAGAAGACCGAGGAATATAATCAGCCTCTATGCCTAGCGTTTGTGGACTACGAAAAAGCCTTCGATACCATCGAGACCTGGGCTGTTCTGGAATCCATGCAGAGATGCCTAATTGACTGTCGGTATGTCCAGGTGGTGAAGTGTTTGTACGAAGCCGCAACCATGACCGTCCAAGTACAAGATCAGAGCACAAGACCAATCCAATTGCATCGCGGGGTAAGACAGGGAGATGTAATATCACCGAAACTCTTTACCAATGCATTGGAGGATGTCTTCAAGACGCTCGATTGGAACGGACGCGGCATTAATATAAATGGCCAACACATTACACATCTGCGATTTGCCGACGACATTGTCATCATGGCGGAGACTCTGCAGGATTTGGAAGAGATGCTAAACAGCCTGAGCGATTCTTCAAGACAAGTAGGTCTCGGGATGAACATTGAAAAGACCAAAATTATGGCAAACCGTCATGTATCCCCGAGACCAGTGGTCGTAAATGGCTCTCCACTTGAAGTTGTGCAGGAATATATCTATCTGGGCCAAACTATACAACTTGGCCGGCACAACTTTGAGAAGGAGGCTAAAAGAAGAATACGCTTGGGCTGGGCGGCATTCGGGAGGTTACGTCATATTTTTGAATCGTCGATCCCACAGTCGTTTTAGACCAGGGTCTTCAATCAGTGCGTCCTACCTGTAATGACTTACGGTGCCGAAACGTGGACACTTACTGTAGGACTGGTCCACAAATTTAGGGTCGCTCAGCGAGCAATGGAACGTGCGATGCTTGGGGTTTCTCTGGCAGATAGAATCCGAAATGAGGACATTCGCCAGAGAACTATAGTCACCGACATCGCGCTTAGAATTAGCTCGCTGAAGTGGAAGTGGGCTGGTCATGTCTCCAGGCGCATTGATGGCCGATGGAGCCGACACGTGTTGGAGTGGAGACCACGCTTAGGAAAACGTAGTGTAGGACGCCCTGTGACAAGATGGGCCGACGATTTAAAAAAGGTGGCAGGTTCGGGATGGATGCGGACTGCCCAAGATCGGGATGGTTGGCGTTCTATGGGGGAGGCTTTCGTCCAGCAGTGGACGGCAAAAGGCTGAAAAAAAAGTCCTATCATAACAGTTATAAAGTAAAATCATGGTAGATAAGTATCCTTCTAAAGTCGTAAAATTGCCTTATGATAAAACCTAGTTATATTAGCGCAGAATTGATAATGGAACCAATATGAGCATCGAAACATTAATTTTATTTTAAAACTGTCAAATACAATATCCACACAGAGCACGAACCGCATTTGTCTGACGAGCTAATCTCAAGAGATTTTAGCCAAGACATATTATAGTACAAGTGTGTGCGTGAGCACTGGTGCACTATATATTCCCTCACTCTCATAATCCGATACGACGTAAATCCGATACGAGCGAAAAGAGGGAGAGAGAGTAGAATGAAAAGCCCAATAAATTTTATGCTCAGGTTTGTAACACGGTTAAAATCGAAAGATGACATTCGTATCATGGCATAAATCCTTACGCAATTTAATAGCTTCATAATAAAGCTTGATTACATGTAAATTGTTCTTTAAATTATTCGAATTGGATCTTTCGTTTAGAAGTTAGGAAATAATATGGCATAACAACGTAAAAAGTAAATAAAAAGGCCGCGGTATTAGCGAACCACGGATATCGGGAGCGAACAGTCTGTTATTAATCTACACCTTTTAGTTTTTGTAAACAATTGAATAGTACGTTTTTAATTTTAATATTTAATTATTATTTAAAAGTTTAAAGCACTTTATAAAAAAATGAGCGGCCGCGATGCCCTTTCGAACTTCTAATATTAAACTACATATACTCTTAATTTAAATTAATATTAAGATATCCTAACTCCTAAGGGAGTTATGGCAAAATTAAAATTAAAATTGTCGCGCAAGAAAAAATACTATGGACTATGGTGGTGGTTCTAGAGGTTTGTCTCATAATGTGGGACGAATCTACGATGAAACACCATTCACACATTTGAGCCGTAGCTAGAACCTAGGAATATTAAAATAAATAAATGCATGAAAAAATATGTAGGGCGTGTGTTTTATGCCTATATATTATTATATGACCTTAGCACTTTACTGTATGGGCGAATAGATCGATTAGCGAATGTTTATACCTTATTAATTAAAAAATATACGGGATAAAATCCATATTTTACCCGTACAAAGTCGGGACGGGCAGCTAGTTAAGTATATGCTTTGACGTAATTATAACTTTTGTGACTAGAATAGAATATGCACATACACCAAAAGAGTTAGAGAACCATTTTAAACACAAACATAAAAAAAACGAAAACTATTTTGTACTTCATTAATTCTGTAGTTTTCCGGTATACGATTACTCGTATAAGATGTGAATGATTTATCTATACTTAATTGTTTCAGAAAGTGGATTGGACTATTTACGAGGTTTTTAAAACAGTAACTGTTGACTTTAATTTTAAATATTTAGTTTATTTATAAATAATTTCTAGGTATTATGATATTTTTTAAATTATTACTTATGTTACAGACAATGGAACATATTTACATATATCTGTATTATTAAAAAAAGTTAGTAATAGTGGTTGATTGAAAGTAATTGAGTAGACATGGTGTGAGCGGAAGAGACTGATTGTTCGCGAATAATATGTCGTGACAAGTTTTCTTACCCACTTGTAAAATATCGCTTTATACAAAGTTGTGTATTCTTTGGATCTAAGCACACAAATTAAGCTTTGCTTGCTTGAGCTGATGTCTAAAAATAACTGATCACCAATATATTGTAAATATTTGAATATATTTTTTTTTAGTTTTTAGTTTTTTGCATATAACAAAGGCAAATGTTTGTAGTTGTTAAATAAGTGTTAGCACTTATTTATTAAATATTGGTAAACAAACTCTTGATAAACGTCTGCTCAATCTTTTACGTTTGTAAGTTGTTTAAAAAATTAACAACAATTATTAATAATGTTCACGTATTAAAAGGTATACGGTATGTATTTATTTGGATCGCTCAAAGCCTAATTCTAAAAAAATATACATGAAATTTTAGTATTCAGAATACAGCCGATGTGTAACGGTTTAATTATAAGACAAGCATGAAAAAAGTGCCTTTTTTATAGAATAGGTAGCGGACGAGCGAATGAGCCACCTGATGGTAAGTGGTCAACAACGCCCATAGACGTTTACATCGCCAATGCGCTATATGCCTTCTCTTTGATATATTATAGTAGACACAGATTTACAGACTGATTACATTTTATATATTTAAGTTTACTACTTTGTATGAAGAATAAAAATGTGCCTAACATAGATAATATATATCTGTATTTATATTGAATAAAACCTTTGTGAACTACCTAGCGCCATGACACTAAACTTTGCTTACAAAATTGTTACGAGTTACTAATATTAATAAAATTGCTATTATGTTATTAACATATCACAAAGAATGAGCAGTCTCATATAGGTGGGGCGACGACACGAGGCGACTGATCAGCAAATTCGTATATCTACCATGTGACGCATTTAAATTATCATGTCGCATTCCTTTATACGCATCTACTCTCGAACTTATAGCGAGAAAGTTTCTGGAGTGACGGGATAATATATCTTCATCTATCTATGGATATGCATTTAAGTTTATTTACATTATCTTTCTGCGTTGATTATAGCTTGAAAAGCCATGACAATGATCAATTATTCTGACTAGTACTCCGTAGAATGGTGTAACTATATGTTTTTACTACGGGGATTTAATTTTTGATAAGGTTTTTTTGTTCGACATTATAAAAGTGATTCTGGTTAAGTTCAGTTTGACTTGCGGTATACTCGAAGCTTCATAAGGGCTGATGGATTTTTATTTACCTCGAATAGCTGTCCTTTATAACGTCGGCCTTGTTGATCTAGTGATCATAATTAAGATAATTTTTTTTGGATTGCATTGGACGTATAAAAGCTAAACTAACTTGGGCCCTAAATGTTTATAGTAAGCCACATTGTAAATTTTCACTAATGATATTTAAAAACTAGTTAACTTAATAAATCTATCTCGAGCAACTTCGTCATGTGAACGGTCGATATCATTTAATTTTGAAAGTTACAGTGAATTCATATCTGGGAAGCGAAATATAAAGAATATACTATTACTACTTACTAGATACTACTACTACTAATTACTGAGTGATTTGGCTTACTAAATTACTGTGTTTGTGACTTAATGAATCAAGTCTTATTTTTAACAGTGGCCTTTATTACCTCTAAGCTCGTGTTAATAGAAACGAATATTTTACCGCAGGGAGATTACGAAGTTGTAATCGAAACAAAGGAACCGGGTTGTAACACGTGAGCTGGTAAGGAATTCCATTTTTTGGAAGTGCGACAAAGAAAGGAGTTGCCAAATTTCTTTGTGCGCGATGGAATTGATGTCACAGTTTGACGGTGCAGGTGCAGGACGGTGTAGCTCGCGTAGACTTATGAAGGAAGGAGGAAGCAGTAATTAGAGAGAATAATTCCTCAGAACACTCGCCGTGATACAGTCGATAGAAAGCGCTCAGCGCTGCTATCTCTTGACGCAATTGTAAAGGTTCGAGGGTGTTTGACCTTTACGTCGCCAATAATGCTGACCGCACGTCGCTGCAACCGATACAAGGCCTCCAGTAGGTATTTAGCGGAGCCGTCCCAAAGGTGCGAGCAATATTCCACGCAAGACTGTACCTGTGTTTTTTTACAGCAGGTACAGTTGTTGTAGCGTGAAAAAACGCCACACCTTGTTCATAACTCCGAGTTTCCGTGAAGCTATTTTTATAACAGCCTCGATGTAATCCCTTGGACTAAGGTCGCAGTGAACGTCAATCCTCAGCAATGTGATTTTGCATTGTATCACCAGCGGAGTATCACAGAGGGAAGGAAGAGGGGAAAATGTTGACTTTTTTGCTGTGAGAGCGCATACCTGTGTTTTCTTGGCATTAATCTCAACAAGATTATCAGAGCTCCATTTGGCGATGAGTTCTAATGTCCTATCGAGTTCAATGACAAGATCCTTCCGCCTCTCCTCAATTTCCGCTCGCCCAGCCACTGCGTGTTCGTGGTATCCACCATGCACTGTACTATCGTCTGCATAGCAATGTATGTTCCCAAGAGAGAGCATATATATATATATATATATATTTACTACTAATTTTCGAGGAAATTATCCTCTTACGTAATTTATACATGTCCCATTTACCAAATCTTAGCTCGCAAGGTTGGTGGTGTTTTGGAAATGTAAGGAATGAATATTCTTATGGTGTCAATGTCTGGGGGCGATGGTGACCTTTAGGCTTGTTAGGTTGTTGAATGGCCCGTCCGCCAATCTGTTATAGAAAAAATAAAAGATTAAGAAATGCTCAACATTTTGATAAGACTACAGTTTCTAATATATTGAAGCGGACGCATGGAACTCGTGATTGTAATAACGACAACCTTTACAAGCACGAATGAATGAATATGACATCAATTCTCAGCTCAGCTCACGTATTTCCCTCCTCTTCCAAACCGGGTTCCTTCAAACGAGGCGTGAAGAGGTATCTTGCGGGCCGGCAAAGTGGAGGCGGCTAGTGCAGAACATTCTTCCCGACTGTACTGGCCTTCGTCGCGTTTGGACTCTATTACCACTTACCATCAGGTGGAGTAGTCTTCCCTGCATATATAAAAAAGTCTGTATGTATTAAGAGTTACCCAGAGTAATAAACCTACCATACTATGATAAAACCAAAATGTACTAATTGAACTATATCATATTACGTATGCAGAGCTGATTCAACCTCAAGTCATAATAGCATAGCAATGCTATTATGACGATGCAAACAAAGAATAACTACACATACAATTCTACTAAATAAGTTTACCTAAAAATAGTTTTAAGCGCAAAATAATACGAATTGTATTTACTTTACTGTAAACACTGATACCATGTATAAATGAAGATTAAATAAATCATTATTATATTAATGTTATATTTTTTAAACATTAAGTTGATAGAAACTCAACAAAGACTAAATTCTTAAAAAATTGTTGAGTCATCTATGCCAACATATCTTTTTTATACTTCCCTAATTATTTGAGTTTACAGTAAAGTAAACACAATTCGTTTTATTTTGCGCTTAAAACTATTTTTAAGTAAACTTATTTTGTAGTAATGTGTAGTTATTCTTTGTTTGCATCGTCATAATAGCATACGTAGCGTCTGTCGGAGAGCGATCCAAGTACCGTATTGCTCACAGTGAAATATAAATATATATAGCCCTATTATCAGGATTACTTAAAAATAATTACAAATTAAAGCTATATACGTAGTAATATAATATCCTTTATCTACATTACATGCACATTAATATATGTGATGTGATTTTTTTTAAATTAACTTAAGCACTAGGCAGTGTAAATAGCAACTAAACAGAGTCGGTAGAAAAATATTTGTGAAGTTTGAAAACTTAGAAACTTGTCGAAGACAATATAGAATCAATTCAAACATAAAAATAAAAACCATAAATATGTTTCAAGAAATATAGTCAGGTTGGAAGTCTTACCTATAGATTGATGATCGTCGTTTTTAGTAGTCACGTAGGTATAATTCAACTAAAACGACCAGCGTAAATTTAAGAACTTTGTCATTATAAAATTATTACGTTCAACTTAATTAGTTTCACTAGCTACACGCGTCATATTTTTTTTAAATGGATGTAGATAAGCTCAGTATCAAAGTTTTTAATTATAATAGGCTATACCAGCCGTATTATTGTTGACGTAATATGAACTCATAAACTACATAATAACGTTATAAAGTAGGTGCGGGTATTAAGGCCTACCTAAGGGAGATTTGAAATAAATCAATATGTGTTTATCGAAATCAACTAATTTTAATGTTTAATAAAGTTGTAGATCAACTACTACAAATAAACAAAAATAGACAAATTCTGCCGTCAACAAAAACAAAATTAATAATTTTTGAATTGGTTTTTTATTACCCAATAAAGCCTAAAATT